>NC_037594.1:9697505-9783467 GCF_003073045.1 Pomacea canaliculata | reverse complement strand
GACTGTATGGTGGGTGGTGGGTCTAAGTCCATTGTAGAAGAGGTAGCCTTGAGTTAATCTATAGTAGATGGTCTGGAATATGGTGTCTGGGTCGAGTACCTCGTATGTAATTAGTATACAGCTAGTGGATATAATACCTACATTAGTAAATGTACAAGTCTCGAGGGCTGATGCTTGAAGACCAGCAGCAGTAACAATTGAATCAATGAAAGAAGCTTTTATTTTATTATCTTTTAGTTCTGGAGTCAAAATGTCTTCTTCGGCTAGGAGGGGTTGCATTGTATCAGCAAGACTGTTGTACATTTACTATGTAGTATACTAATGACATACAGTCGATCCAGTATCACGCATATTAGAACCTTCACAGATCTGAGCTCAGCTGACATGTCTTTCTACAACTGGCTTTGAACCTTCAGCCCCAGACTGTTTGTCAAGAGAATATGTTTTCCTTCTGTTTGCTGTATTTCGGATGAGAAGTGTTTGTCAGTCCTAGACCAATAACTTTGCGAGAGCCTTCATTATTTTGCACGGGTATTTAGCCACCAGTTTTAATAACAACGCGTCTTTCACTGTTGAACCCATCCCAGACATCCACCTTTCCTATTCACCCAAAAAAACCTCACTCGAGATCCCGTCGTCAGAGGCGCCACCAACATAACCTGGCTCACCTGGCTCACCTGGCTCACCTGGCCTGGTGCTGCTCTCTCGTCGGTGAACTCAGGGGCCTAAGTGGATACCTCTGTCTTTTCCGCTGTGAGGCATTGATGAGGAGACACGTACGGGTATGGGAAACCATCGCAAAAAACTGTTGCCAGGCAACTGATGTGCGTACTCTGTCGAAGCCATAGACGTATTTCATGCATTAAAAGCATGATGGTTGCATGAAGTCAGACTAATTTCCCTATTTTTTATGTGAAAGGGGGAAATGGCAGAATATTGACAGTTTTTTTTTTTAACCTTCTTGACTGTGCTTCGTAAAATGTGATGTGTATATTAAATTCATAAGTAGTGTGTAACTAATTTGCTTTGTATATTTGTATATATCAGAATGCATGCATGTAGTTTAGGAGATGATGGATAAGAAAGATAAGAAACACTTGAAGAATGAAGAGACAAACACAAAAAACAGCCGAGATGTGGGATCAGCACCTGGAGCAGAAGTTGGAGACAAGCTTCTCTTGACTTTCCCGTGATATGAGTTACAAAAGATCTGGTATTGATGGTGCCGATGGATTGAATGGGTTGAGTGGAGCAAACCTGTGAACATGTCAGTAGATATTTACTAGAATTCGTAGAAATAACCATGTTTAACCAAAGACAGTGCTTCATACAAGCGCACCACTAGGACTATCCAAGGCGAGATAACCTGGGAAACACAGCTCTGTGGCCATGGACAGAATGTGGAGTTACCTTCGCTTTGTCTTGTAACGCGGAGTCTGGTCCAGATTTATGTTTAGAAATATATATACCTTTCCTCTAGTTCGCAGCACGCAGAACAATAAAAAGCTCCACAAAGTAAAGTGTGGATATATGGCCATCAGAATCAATAGCAAATGTCATCTGCACTCGATGACTAAAAAGGATTCCGGTTGTCTGTAACTCTCTGGCTTGTCATTGTGTGCTGCAAGAATGTTCGCGTGTCCTTATTTATGTACCACGTACCCGAGCTGGTCCTTATTCAACGGCGGGAAAAAAACTGCAGTTTCCTATCCTGGCGCTGGTTTAGCCACCAAGATGTCTGTGATGTGTGATGTATGTGACTGTTATACAAGCAAAAGCGATCGTTCAGTCTTTTCTGTTCTTTGCATGCTTTCCGTGATCAAAATGGAGACGGCCAGGTTGTAACATAACCTTTGACATTAGTATTTGCAAAATGCATACTTCGCTGGAACAACGACATCGTTCGGTTTGGAGTATTTTTGTTTACAGATGTGTATGCCTGTGATTAAGGCATCTGGCATGCCAGTGAGAAGTGTTCACGCTAAGTATGTGGCGCGGGGGGAGGGCTGGATGGGTGGATGGCTGAGTGGGTTAGTTGTTGAAAGAAGGATCTCAATGTCTGCTTTACTTTCATATTCAATCTTTGAGAAAAAACGGTTCTTGGCTCCAGAAAGGTCGTTGAGTTTATGCTATTATTGTATTACATTTTTGTGTGGAGTAATCCAGGGATACGTTCTTGAACCTTGGCACTGATTAGCTGAGGCATTAGCGGATGATTGATTTCATTCTTTCAGCATTTTTTCAGGAAAGAATTAAAGCGAAACATTTAAAAATTACAAGTAACATATTTGTTTGACAATGTTTGGTAGAAAGTGCCGGAACTAAAGCTTCGGATGAATATATATATATGGACTCATCTCTTTTCGTCGTAGATAATGCACTCGTGAAACATTTCGGTTCTGATTACGACCACGTGCTATCTGCCAAAGAGAAACGGCGCACACCTTTTGAGATCAGTTCTTCCAAATGTCAGAGAGGAAAAAGCTTATTTTTAATGTAACCAGAACCTCACTACATTAGATGATGACTACTCACAAGCAAGCGCTAAACAGATGTATTCAACCCGACTGCAAGAGACGGGAACGAGAACACGTGACTGGCCACGGGAAGTCCTCGAAAGAGCACTTGGTGTCACAGATTCTTGTCAGAACGATCAAATCTCACTTTTTTTTTCTTCTCTGTGATTTTATTTCGCTTGTGCAATGTTGTCTGATCAGAGCTTTGACCGCAGTGTCAGACTGACTTTAACACTTGCTGGGCTGTCATTGCAGGAGTCGTCAGGAAGGTGCCATTGTGTCATCATACACAATTCTTTGAGATCGAGACCTGTCTCCAATGACGCCACAGAAATCCGTTATTTTATTTATTTACTTATTTATTTTTAATCACGCCGTCGGCTTAGGGCAGTCAGGGTTTTAGCAACACAGCAAGCGATGACTAAAATATGGATGTTGTTACATTTATTGGTACTTAAGGTCGGTGGGTGGATGGCTCAGATGCTGCTGCTTGTGTCGTGCTGCTCTTTTCTCCAGGTAACTACAAATGGGTCTTGGCGACATTTCCCTGAATGCCTCACTTCCGATTCTGTCAGTTATTTCCATACCCCTATCTATACTCTCATATCTCGGAGGATATGGGTGGGATCCATTAGAAGCATTAAACTTGAAAGCTTGAAATCATGTTGCTACAGCAACTGAATGATATACAGCAGCCACTGATACACACGCCTGATCAGAGCACAAAGTTGTTATAAACTAGACTGTAATCTTCACGACAGTACCTGGCTATTTCAGCGTTTTGAATATGTTATGAGTTATGTTTTCTATTGCTTGTGTTATATTGTAATATTTGCTTTTTTACGTTCGTTGTATACGCATTTTTTTTCCTTGAGACAAAAATAATTGCTGTATACTATCGCTAGTTAACTCATGATTAGTCGTTCTTAAAACTTCTTCCAGATGAAATTTTGACATTTGATTTGTTTTTCATGATGCTTTGCTGTTGTTGTTGTGATCTTTAGTGTCCTAGGCGTTGTAGTTCACGTCCTGCAACAGTAAATGTGCTCCTGTCCGTTGAAGAGTTAGTAGAGAGGGATAAAGATGGAGGTAACCCTGCCCGTTGGCAGTTTGCTAGAGGCTTTCCCCTGTGTTTGGCTGCGTGTCATGGTAGTCACGAGGACAAATAATCCGATGTCCAGCTTCTGGGAGTTGGGTTCTGCCGCCGGGAGGCCAGAATCTCTCGCACTCAGAAAATAGAACTCTACCGACACGTGCAGTTGTGTTAAGACCAAGGGGAAAGACCTCAGCAACCTCGATCGCAGTCTTCATCGTTCTTATTGTTTGTACTTGTCTTCATTTAGCTACAGAAAATACTTTATATCAAAATTTACAATGTCTTCTTTTGGGTTATCGAATATTTCGCTGGGATGTTAAGGAGAAAATAGTGAACCTACATCCTTGTCCAGGGATACTGATTAACTTGGCTTTGTATGACATTCTAATGTATATTTGTCGAGATAGATAACGCTGGTCAAATTTGTCTTAATGCATAAACAAGATGTTTGATATCTGTCATCATGATTGTACTTTCATTGTCTCCATCGTAGAATGTGGACCGAAGAGACGCACTGTTCATCCGGGTCATGTGATCGGGGCAGTCGTCTAACGTGTCGTTGTGCACCATGACGACAATAACTCAATCTATCTCTCAATCAGCAAGGTCTCATATTGTTTGTTTGTTTTGAAAATATGGGATTGCGATCACAGTTTGCTATGCCAAACAAGCTTGTGTTAAAGTGATGCTGTTTCACAATGAAATTTGCTACAGTACTGACGATGTGTTCCAATGTGTATTGCTGGCTCTATACACGTGCACACACGCTGTCGTCGAGTGTGTTACCTGGTAAATTGACAAATAAATCTTCGTGGGGGACAACATTTTGAGTCCTTTTTCTGCGTATGAGTGAGATGACACATGCAGTGTATGTCTATGTCTAAGCATGCTTCTGTTTGTAAAATTCATTTAACAGATTCATTGTCACTGTAGACATGACCATTGATAGACAAATTACAGTTGTCTGTCACTCTGTCTATTATGAGCTCAGTAAGATCAGTGCCATCAGTCACATTCTGTCTACTCGCACTATCAACATCTTGTCTGTGTGTTTGTTCTTTCTCGGCTGATGACCTCAACTCCTTGCTCACAGGCTGCCCTCCCATACCATATCTATAAACTCCAGAAAGTACAGAACTCTGCTGCACGTCTGGTGCTTAGGAAACGGAATTATGTCACCCCTGTCCTTCGTTTTCTTCACTGGCTACCCATCCACTCGATCTTGTATTTAGTACAAACTGTCCGTACTGTGTTTTTATTTCTTGGCAGCTCTTTCCTATACTTCTCTGAACTTGTCTTCCGTTACGGGAGACAACTATACACTCTTCGTCTAATGACCGTATATTTCCCCTACCCCCAAACAGACACACCTTTCCCATTTATTGCTGCTTTTCTGCTCGTCTTCATCTGCAGAATGAATATCCTTCATATAAGTTTGTTTGTTTTATATATATATATAATTGTCACTTGCACCCTTCATTTGCCAATATTTTTCACTGTTGACATCTTTTAACGCTGCACCTTGCAACGAACTTTAATTTTAATTTTTATTTTTAACTTTTGTGACTCGAGCACCTTCTCATGTTCAAAAGTGCCCACTGGGACAAATAATTATTTAAACTTTAAAGTTGATTATTGTCATTGTCGAATCACGATCTCTCGAGAGTTCTTGTTACTTGGTTCCGCTTTGCGTATTCTATATTTGTCTTCAATTCGTTGTATGCTGTCCACATCTCTTTCTTGTTTTAACGGCTTATAAGACTAAGAGCATGCGCTACACAGATCTTTCATTTATTATTATTAATTTTATTATTAACTTCATCATCTACGGTTCTTGCCTATGTATTTTTATTGTAAACAATAAAACACAAAACATAAACAAAAATGTAAGTTTTTTTTTTTTTTTATATATACATGTACGTAAAATCGTTGTAGGTTCAGTCTCCAAAAATGCGATCCACACACACACACATATATTGTGAAAAAGAGAAAATCATGGTAGAAGGGGGGAAGAAAAAGTAACGTTTCCCATGCCGGGAATCGAACCCGGGCCGCCTGGGTGAAAGCCAGAAATCCTAGCCACTAGACCACATGGGATGTTGTGAAACGAAGGTAATTAAAATGTTTATTTACTTCACTTTGGTTTTAGTTCCGACTACCTGCATGTTCAAAGTACAAAGTTTGTGTGGTTCTGGTCATTAGGAGCCAAAGACGAAGTGGGTGCCATAATGGAGCGTCTTTCTACAATATTCCGCCATCTAAATGCTGCAGACCTCGCTCCAGTGACCAGACAAGTTGCGGCTTTGCCCAGTTATCAGGACAAGCCAGACGATGTCGTTGTGGTTTCAGCGCTTCGGACTCCAATCGCCAGAGCTCGGCGTGGACAGCTCAAGGTGCAGGAAATGTGATAGTCACAGACTCTCGCATTTTTGTTTTCCATTTTTTTCGACGCACTTAATAAATATGAAGCCAACTTAATGTACAGTACTTTTCCTATCTTGATATTAATGATTTAATCATATGACAGATTATCCTCATTGCCATTAAAATGTTTGTTTAATTTTGATTTTCTCAGGATAC
This sequence comes from Pomacea canaliculata, assembly GCF_003073045.1. Classification (NCBI taxonomy): domain Eukaryota; kingdom Metazoa; phylum Mollusca; class Gastropoda; order Architaenioglossa; family Ampullariidae; genus Pomacea; species Pomacea canaliculata. The sequence continues at coordinate 9,777,275 of NC_037594.1, read as the reverse complement.
TTATGTGGATGACTTGTTAGCTGTTGTCTTTAAAGGGGTACTACAGGAAACAGGACTTAATCCTTCAGAGATCCAGGACGTATGCGTTGGTAAGATGTGTAAAGGCATCTATGAAATAAACTACAGCTTCTCGATCATTGATCTGTTATTGCATGTGGCATTTTTCACCCAAACATCATTGCTGCATAAAGTTCTGAGATTTTTCCAATGTAATTTTTCACGTCAGCTAAGATTTCAACTTACTTTAAAGCATATACTCACCCCTACACACTCACCTTCACACACTCAAATTGTTCTCCCTCTCCCTCACACAGCACCCCCCACATGCCCAAACTTATAATAGTTTTTTTGCTAGAAATAATCCAAAATGTGACAATGAAGACTGCATGTGCAATGCAATTGTATAGAATAGCAAAGCTAGTTTGTTACAAAGCTTCTATAACCAAAAACACACATATAAATAATTAAATAATCAAATGTCTAACTTGAAAATATGCCACATTTCAAAATGTCGTGTAATTTCAAATACTAGAGGATGAAAATGATAGACACCTACACTTCAAGGAATATGCAGTTGATGATAATGACTTCTTCCATATTCCATATATAAAGCATGTATGTTTTATTCTGTTTTAGGCAATGTTGGTTATGGATCAATTATAATCTCAGCACGCATCGCAGAGTTTTTCAGGTATAACTGCTATGCTTAGAAATAACATTTCTTTCATTTCTGTACTGTAACACTGACAGATCATGAGCAAACATTCCATTAACTAAGAAAGTGCTTGATTACAGATATGCTGCTTTTTTCTTCATGAGAACATTTCAAGTTGTTGATAATATTGGTAAATAATTTTCATTATGTACATCCTAGATATCCACCAGCATGCATGTACATGCACACACAAGATACTCTTGCAAGTCCATAATTATGCTTCCAGACGTATCTGTTCTGCTCATGGTTTATCAATCATGTCATATGCAGAAAATGAAAATACTAAAATGTTTTGGACAGTCTTTTTGTAATTGGTAAATTTGGTCATAGTCATGCTGAACTCTCGAGAGATTGTTCATGTTTAAAGAAATGACATTCAAGAAATAATCCTAGCTGATGGCAACTTCGCTTCTGTCCTGAACTGTCTAGTGGGATTCCTGAGACTGTTCCAGTGTACACTACCAACAGACAATGTGCCTCAGGCCTTCAGGCTTTCATGAATGTGGCAGGTAGAAGTCATGACATCTTAAAATATAGATTTCATCAAGACTGATTGAAATGAGAGCACTGTAAACAATCATTTGAAAGCTTGAGCATTAGTATTCACCAAAGTCAGAGACACTAAAAGTAAGGAGGTATCACATATAATCTGTGTGTGTATGACATAACATATAGCCCCAAAATCATTTTGTCTTTTAGGTTCCATCAAAACAGGCCAGATTAAACTGGGCATTGCTGCAGGGTGAGTATAATTTACATGGAAGACATCAAAGGAGACATGAACAGATTTAGAAGGTCATCATGCACTCACTTGCATACTTGAAATGATAAATTCACTTTATCTGCATATTTATGCTTTATATCCGTTCATGCGTTAAGACACAGATTGCAGTATTTCTTGACAAATGACAAGGCCACTATCACTGACATATTTGACCAGCATGCACTGTTACAAATTTTGACTATAATACAATGCATGTACATATGTTTTGTAATGGTTGTTTTTGGTTTTACTATAATACACTGCATATACATATATTTTAATGATCATATTCTGCACTCTGATATCTGCAGTGTTGAATCAATGTCAAGACACACGGCAGGAAAGGGCTTTGATTTAAACCCAACGATTCAGGATTATCAGATGGCCCAAGACAGCCTTCTGCCTATGGGGTATACTTGTTGAACTCTGCCTTATATCTCACATACATATGCACCAGTATAAACATATATGGATGCTTCTCCCTACCATATACAAGCACTGATACAATATAAGGAAACCCACAATTTGCAAGTCATAATAAAACTAAATTATAATCAGTTATTACATCTGTTAACTCAAAGCTTGTCATGTGAACAACACCATCTGTTTTTCTCTCAATCAGCATCACTTCAGAGAATGTGGCAGAAAGGTTCAACGTGAGCAGGCGTCAACAAGATGAGTTTGCGCTGCTCTCACAACAAAAGTAAGACACTTTAGTTAGGCAGGAGCTTTTGACTGTTTTACCTGCATTCACATTTACATTTCAATGGCCCAATGAGGAGGATTGAGATATCTTTGTTTAGCATTATTATTGTGACCCTCAAATCACGACCATAAGCTGATGACTAGAATCCTTACAACAAACTACTGTTTTGATTTTCTTGTAAGAATACTTTGTAGTCCTCTTCAATAAACTCAGGCTTTTGCCATAATTTAGTGGGTTGTTTCTCTTTTGATCTCAAAATTTATCTCAAAAGTTTGCCCTAGTAATAGAAATCACTATTTTGAGTGAGAGTATTTGCATTTAATTGTAATTTTGTGTATAGCACCCATGTATGAGTATATCCACAATGCATGTAGCCACCAATTATAAGACACAGCAAGTTTGTTGTTGTTGTTTTTTTCTTTACGAGATTGCAATTATCTGATGCTATGTCATAAGGGCTGCCAAAGCTGCAGCAGCAGGGCTGTTTGATGCTGAGATATTACAAGTTACAACAACTGTTCAGGATCCCAATGGTCAGCAGACAGTTGTCACGGTTAGTCATATCAATCTTTTTTAATGAGCTGTGTGTTTTCTTCTTAAATTTCCTGTCATTTGAGATTTTGAGGCATGGAAAAGTTGAAGGTTAAGTTTTCATAGCTTAAGAGCTGAAGAGGCAGTATACTGTAAGTGGTTCACCTTGTCTAAGGTACTGGATGAGAGAGGCATAAATCAAGCACCCATTTCTGCACTTTGCTGGGTGGACAGTAAAAGGGAAGGTGGGCATTCCAGTCACAGGTGTAAATGGGCCTTATATTAATAGCAACATTCTTCTTTTAAGAAAACTTCTTAAAAGCCAGGCTTCAAAACATTTCCATGAGTTGCACAAGGATGTAAATCAACTTCATTATACACCTTCCACAAAACATATCTTTTCCTTTAATTGTTGAGGCCAGGTAGCTGTCTCTGAAATAGGTGAGTATACCAGAACCTATTAAAGAAAAATGCAAAGATGTTGCAAAATGACTGGAAAAAATATTTATGTAATTGGTAGGTGAATAAAGATGAAGGGATTCGACCTACAACACTTGAAGGACTGGCTAAGCTTAAGCCTGCTTTTAAAGAAACGGGAAGTTCAACAGCAGGTATGTCTGTTTGTGAAAGACCAGCAGTAGGTTCATGAGCTTTTGAAAGACTTCAAGAGCAAGTTCTTGTGCTTACGAACAAAAGACAAGCTATTGTAAAAAAAATATGCTCAAAATAAAGTTCAAAAAACTATTTTCTAGAAGTAGACCAGTTTGTCTGAGGGGCTTATTTTCCTGGCAGGGATTCATTTCACAAAAGAACTATCTCTCAGCTATTTGTAATTTTTTTCGTTGCTGATACTATAATTCTTGTTCATATACAACTACACTTTTTTTTGGATACTTCGGCATAAAACTCAGTGCTTTTTTAAATATAAATTGGTTTTACAGCTTTTCCAAAGCACTGAGCATAGCAACTTTTTTCCTAGTTGTCCAAAGAATTTTAGGATCACAAATATTTCTGAGTACTTTCACCGTAAACATCATCTTTCCTTCATAGGGAATTCTAGTCAAGTCAGTGATGGGGCTGCAGCTGTCATTGTCACTACTCGACAGGAGGCGGCCCGCAGGGGTTGGCCCATACTTGGCATCTTGAGGTCCTATGCGGTGGAAGGGTGTGCTCCAGACATCATGGGTATTGGACCAGCTGTTGCTATTCCTGTGGCCCTAAAGAAGGCAGGCAAGTCATGGTTTCCACATAAAGAACGCTGAGAATCTGCTTTTGTTAATCTATATTTCATCTTTTGTGGAATGGGTAAACAAATAGAAGCTGTTAAATTTGTACTTCCTAAGATTGGTATGTGGTATTACTGATGTTTTGTATGATGTTTGTTGTTGTAATGGGATGTTTTGTATCCAGGTTTGACTATCAACGATATAGAAATCTTTGAGATCAATGAGGCATTTGCCAGTCAAGCTGTCTATTGTGTTCGTGAGCTTGGAATCCCTCTTGAGCGAGTGAATCCGAAGGGAGGAGCCATTGCCTTGGGACATCCTTTGGGATGTACTGGTGTTCGCATGATTGCCACTCTTCTTCATGAACTTAAAAGACGAGGGAAAAGGTAGTCCATTTTTTATGTTCTGTCCATGTGTTCTTGACCATACCTCAGTTTGTGTAGGTGACAGCCTATTGGTACCTAACAGATAACCTCCCAGTACACCTCTATTGTCACCATAAATGCTTTTAATCGATAATAAAATGAAGATAGGACATGATTTTAAAAATTAACACCATTGCTTATTGTGTAGAGACATGGCCTTTGACCTTTGTATTTTGGCAATTCAGACCTGAAACTAGAAACCCTATTTTCCAGGTCCTGCTCCTTGAGTAGCACTTTTTGAAGATTAATACATAAATTGAAGATAATAAACAACATATTGAAGATGACTAGTGTGGTTTTACCAGGCAATGCAATGTCATAACTTTTGTCACCTTTGAAGAGCTGTTAATTTAACAGTTAAAGGGAGGTCATTACCACATTGGGATTTTAGGATATGCTTTTCAAGACAGAATGGTGCTTGTGGTTACCCATGGGGCAACTGTAAAGTATAGCAAGTGATCCCAAATCTACTGTAGACATAAGGCAGCAGGAAATCATATGCATGATGCAACATGGGAAGGTTGATAATTAGTCTCTTCCAGGACACCATACTGTTATCATTACAGCTTCCATACTATCAAAAAAAAAACCACTTTGCTTCTTAACTGTTTTTATGGTTTTGTAAGATGCTCATTTTCAATACCTAGACTAAGAAAGCATGCTAAATTAGATAACTCTGAAGAATGTAGTTACTTGTGATCTGTAAGTCTGTGTGTGCACTCAAGTGTATATTTTTATGCCTGCAGGTCACTGGGTGTGGTTTCAATGTGCATGGGCACTGGTATGGGTGCCGCTGCTGTTTTCGAATACCCCGGAGTTTAAGAGCTCAGCTTAACATTCCATAAAACCATACAAGCTGTGAAAAAGAAACTATACAAGTTTTAAAATTACAACTGAGGAGCAATTTTAATTTCAGTGTTTCAATCAGATACAAACAGGACAATTTATACTTTGTATTAATCAGGTAACAGAGATTAAATCAAAGGAATATCAGTTGCTCTTACATCAGTTCAACTTTGCAAACTAGATCCTGTGTTATGTTCTTTTTGCAGGTAATTGAGCATACCTTTATTAATCCACCGTAATTAGTCCATTCAGATATGTCTATGCATCCAGAATCATGTAGTTTTAAAATTAGACGGTTAGATGTTATCAACTTGTACTTATTTGGAGAAAATGGTTTGATAAATTTATCCAGCTGTTTCTTGTGTCCAGTAAACCTGTTTATGTTAAAAAGACTGATATACAGTTTATGCCTCCATGAATTATGGTTACCCACTTGCAAAACAGATGCCTGTAATTTGGAGCGTATTTTCAGCAGGAGAGTCAGAATAAATCTTTTGCAACTTCATTAATACTCTTGTCCGTTTCGCAGCATCTATTCCCTGCTTTGGAGTACACAAAGTTGATGCATTTTGTCAGAAATCTCTGAAGGGAACAACATCTTTGTGTTCCATTACCTGCACTGGCTTGTCTCAACTACAAAGTGTGCACAGTTTCTGTAGAGTTTGCTCCAGGATACCTGTCCGAGAGATTGACATCTCGGTTGCTTGCTGGAGTTACTGTGATCTGCTCATGCAGTTCTGTTGGTGCCAGATAAATCTGATCACAGTACCTCCCCACCCACTGTATCTGAAATGCATTTCTTCTAGCACTTTGCACAGTGGCTACCTTCAAAGCCTTCCTCATTCAGAAAGACCTTCAGAAACCAATGGCTGCTTCCTTTTCTCAGCCTCATTTTCTTCATCACCCCCTCCATGTTTTGCATTTGAAAATTATTGTTATTGTCCACTCATATACTCAAACTATTTTTTTTTTAAAGTGCTTTGAGCTCAATGACATGAGAAGGAAACTTTGTAAATGCCCTCTTCATTTTATTGAAATGTAATCCCGCCAACAGCCTTTTTGCTTTTTTTAACATAAACAGGTTTAAACATTTCTAAATACTTTTTTCCAGTTGATTTGAAAGTTTCAAGCTTATCAAGATAAGCTAAATCATCACATAGTATAATGCATATTACAGTCTTTGACAAAGCAACAGCATCAATGGTGCATGTATCATACATGTACAGCTTATGCATTGACGCTACTTGCTAAATTACACATGCCAAACTGCATATTTTCTAAACCAAAATGTTTCAGATATATTGTCCAGATTTTATCAAAATTGACTTTTGGTAAATAAAGTCTATAAATGACAAAAATCTTGATAATCTTCAAAAAATATTTATTTCATTCTGTTTTTGGATACACAAATTTGGTCATGTTTCCTATGTTTTTAGTATTGTTTATTTTAAAGAGGTTGGAAATTTCATGTGGGATGAACACAACATGCAGATTGCAAAATGAGCAGCATAAAAGGTGAAGGTCAAATTGGAGATCAAAATAACATGGAAATATTATTTGAATGACTTGGGTGCATCATGAGAGTGCTCAAAGCTTCCAATGTTACTCATACTATTTTTTTCTATCATGTCTGGCATCTCTAGGATTTAGGTCTGCAATATACAACTTTTAAAAACCATGCAACCTGTAGTTTAAAGAAACAATGTGCACCCTAGAGTCCTTGCCCTATTTATCGGATGCACTGAATACCTTTCAAAGTAAATCACCTTTCGATGTGAAGGTTTGTAAACATCTTCAATTTGTAAAGAAATGCAGGCATTAAATTAGGGCTCATTGCATCTGATTGAATACACTGTGTAATTAATATTATAGTGAGAACTCCCCCCCACCCAAGTGCAAATCCATGACCAAAAGCAGCTTGAGTTGTGTTTATCAATATGCACCAGATGTCCTCTTTTTGGAAGTTGCTGCAGGACAAGTGTTTTCCTCACTACTACATTTTTTTCAACTTGATTCCACTCTCAAATGACCATAATCTCCTGGGTAGCTATATCAATGTAAAAGTACTACTGTTTTGTTTGTGCCTCTTTATTACTGTTTGGAAGTTTATTTCCTTAAGTTATGAGCAAACAAATGGAAGAATTGAGCACCAAGGAAAAGCTTGCAAAAAGTTTGACAACAAAAATTGTTTTCTTACCATAAAAGATGCAAGCTATTGGAACAGCATACTTAAAGAGTACTATATGCTACAGACTTGTCTGCCCCATCGAACCATAAGGTCTTTACTTAAATCTAAGTGTGAATCATATGGCACTGCATTCAAGGTCATATGTCACTTCTCTGCATCTGAACATGCAGCTAAGAAAACAAATAATTACTCATTGTGTACTGTACAATAATATTATGCACACGCATGCACTCACGTATACATACATACATGATGCACACACACACACAAAAATCTATTAAAATTCAGCATATTAAATCTGAAAAGCTTTCATAACTGATCTGTCAACAATGAATACTGATTCAGCCAAAAAACTTATAACAAAGATATAACCAAGCCATCATCTACTTTACATGTAACATTTTCCCGCTGTGCATTTAAAGAGTTGCAGCAACATAGTTTAGTATTTTTAAGAAAAAAGGCTTCTTAAAACCAAAAATATCTTTATAACAAGTTTGCAAGATATCAAACCTCACCAAAACAGCAAAAGAAAAAGAATTTCCATGCACCAACATTCTTTCTGCTCTCCCAGAAACTATATTGTAGATTTGCAGATGCTTTTATCTCACAGATACCAAAAACATGTCTTTACACAACCTGCTGTTTTCAGCAATAAGTGTTGAGCATGCTAATCCCATACTTGGGGGAACAAACAGTCTTGCATCCCATACTTGTGGGAACAAACAGTCTTGCCAAAAAGGATCTTCAAGCAAATGCACTATTTGCTTTCAATCACTCTGGAACATGATCCATGAGAAACTTGGACCAAGAAAACAGCAAAGTATATGCTTAGAAAGCAAACCATGACAATAGTGCCTTGATCTATTACAGCGTCTTTCTCAAAGAACATCTATTGCATAAGATACCAAGCAGTAGTGCAGTTGATAGTAAGAGCTAGTGATTTTCAAATTCCCATGTGCAATAAATTTTTACTTTGAAATATGAATTTGTTTAGACATTTCACGTACCGGTGCAATAAAGAAGGAAACAACAAAATACAAGCTGCACTGTTAGCAGTTCTTGGTAACATTTTTGTTTAACCAACTGAAAGGTAATGGATCTGATCACACAGCTGTTTTAACACCTGTTAATATCTTATTTCTAACTTGATACAGGATTAACAGCCCCATCTTTCACACCTAATTAAATAGCAGTTGAAAAGAGATGAAAGGTAAAATGAATGCACTTTTTCATAACAGCTTGAATAAACTCAAGGAAACCACAGTCAAATTCAATTAACATATAAAAACATGACTTCATTCCTTTCAGTCTTGTATCAAGACTGCAAATCATAAACATTTAGCTCCTAAACTGCAATATAAAAATGAAATCTCGCAGAAACAAACAGAACTGGCTATAGAATAAAATCTAACTGTTGTAAGATCTCCTCCAAGACTGATATCAATTTCTGTGTGGAATGGAAGAAAGCAGCATTCCAAAATAACTTAAAAGTAATGGATTTGAACAATCAGAACACTCAACGGTTAAAATAATCTTTCAAAGGTTTTTAGGAAACTGGTCTCATATCTTCTCTAACTATATTAATTAAAAAATAGTTCATTTAAAAAACAATGAAGTGCCAGCTTATAAGAATATAGAAAATTGCAAGTGCAAGTCTTAAGGATAAACAACAAAATATGTAGGAATTACACACAGTCGCCATATTCATATGTTTAGGAAAACGACACAAGGCAACAACTGGTTTTAATTCTTGAGTGAAAATAATGAATGTTATATACAGAGCAACATTTGACTGACTTTGACTTTTGAGATCTATGGTGGTCATTTTTCAGGCCCCCACACTTTATGTAAACACTTTTATATCAAACGAAACAAAATTATTTGCCTATGAAAATGTCAAATGCTTCTCCTGCCCTTTATCGGCATACTTTTCGGAATATAGTAAATGTTAAAACTGAAACCAGAAGCTTTTAAGGGCTTCTAAACCTGGGTACAGCTGTTGTCGCTGGAGATGTGGGGGCACATTTACATTAAAAGAAACGTTTCACTTTGGTTGTCATTGAAAGCAACACACCTGTCTTCAGGTGCAAATGACCTTTGTGCTGTATGAATGTGTGACACGAACTGCAATCAATACAGCATTCTCCCTTGGCACACCTGAAGAAGCACAATCTACCCAAACCTGCCCTTTACTAAATCACCATCCTCACATTGCAGAGTCCACTCATCATGACATCAGCTTGGTGTTTCCTTGTTCAGTCGGCATCCAAAACTGGAAACACTGACTAGCTACACCTTGAACAACCTACCAACTGTACCATCAGGTCTTGTCTTTGTTCTTTGTCTCCAACACCTTATTAACCTGGGGCTGAGGGAGTGAGTGGATATGTTGCTGCTGAGGGTGGAATGAAGAGATGGTTATGAGGCTAGGGGTTGTAGATGTGGGCTGAACCACAGAGTATACAAGTTGTTGTTGACCAGAAGTTTCCTGGAACACACACAGCACGCACATTTTGTACTTTGACAATGATGCAGACTAGGGGCTACTTATATTATAAGCCCTGTGACAGCAGTCTCTTTATTCAGTTTAATCAGCATTTTGATGACCTGCACAATGATACCTGTGTCTATGCAGATTTATCTGGCTGCTAAGACATGCTAAGAGCAAGAAATCTGGATCATTGGCTGAAAGGGAAATAATCCTTAGAATTAACCAACTCAGTAATTACACCTTTTAAAGGCAACATACAAGAACATTTCTTACATTTTGTTCCCATGAAATTTTTTTTTTATTAATATCATTTTACACAAGCAACCTTATACATTCATAAGGTATGCCTTCTGTTAATTTAGGGCTATAAATTATTTACTATGTGTTTATCTTCTTGTCATGCAGCTGTTCTGTATCATTAACGCTGTGGTGGGTATATGTGGAGGAAGACACAAATATCTGCAGATGACAAACAGCATCCAGTAATTGTAAGCATCCGGCACGTTTGTTAACTTACATGAGATGGGTGCGTCCCTCCCATGGTGATGACTGAGGCAACCTGGTGTATATCATTTGTTCGCATGGCCAGTGATCCTGCAAGAGGGCTTACAGCCTCTGAAAGCCACGAATGACATGCCATAAGGTGTCATGCATTTCAACATACCTCTATGCATTCTATTGATCTAGACCTCATTTTGCAAAAAAACAAATACAACCACAACAAAGCTAGAGAAATAGATCATAAACCAAGGAGGTAAAAAATAATTTTAGAAAATCTTTATAAACTAGACAAAAATACCAACCCAACAAATGCCAAGGGTTGGAAATACTGAATGATGTTGAGCTAATCACAAAATGATGTAACGATCTGGTGAAACAGATTAGCAACAAAATAAGAACACACCAACAGAACTGGTGATCGGCTCAATGACTGGCATGTGTGGCAGAGAGACTGGCATGGTACTGGCTGCATGAGGTTTGTTTACAGTCCCTGCAGCATCCCGCTCCACCTAAAATTGATACAGCATTTTGGTCTGAAATTGGTACAGTATTTCAGTCTAAAGCAGCATGCATTTACCAGGCAATATAAATACTACAGGAAATGCAGGACTCAACCCTTCCTCAATGATGCTAATGAACATAAGACCAAACTTCTGTCCATCTCTTCAAATCCCTTAGCACACCATCATATTTGTTTTCAAACTTTATTCTCTGGCTGCCAGATCCTTTTATAAAAGAAACAAGAATGACAAAGATTTACATATTTTTAACTGGTAGGGTGCCTGGCAAGAAAGCAAATTATTGATAAGAGATCAAACTGTAACCAACCTACCTGTCCTTTATCAAGAGTTTCAGGACTACCTCCTTCAGACCTGTGTGGTAATGAAGATGTGGAAAATGGCAGTGCTAGCCGTGCATTGACAGCAAGAAGATGATCCCTTCTTGAAGTCAACACTTTGATCGACTCTTCAAGACGGGCATTTTCTGTCTTCAACTGGTTTAGGCACCTCAATAATGATGCAACTGCCATAAAAATGAGCAAGAATGACAATAGCAAACAGATAAAAAGTGGGCACTTAACCTTTCACATGATGTGTGATTTACCTATAAATACTTTTTAGCATTTTTAAGCATTGTTCAAACTTTGAGATAAATATTTTCAGTAAAAAATTCAAATTATAATATATAACACTTTGGAGAATAGAGGGAGAGAAAGTAATGGGAGAGCAAAAAGGAAGAAAGGTGAAGGAAGGTGAAGTAAATCTAGTAGAAAAAATGAGGTAAGGGCAGAACAAGATGGGTGAAAGATTAAGAAAAGTAATAAAGGCTGGACAGTGAGCACTGAGCTAGATTTTACTGTCAAAGTGTTGGCACTGATCCATCATGAACTGAGCTCCTTGCTCCCATTGCCGTTCAAGAAGCTGCTCCAAAGACGTTGGAAACCTGATGAAACATCATTACCAGTCTTTCCTTTATCTCTGAATGTATCATTTCTAATATTCTCTACTAATAAGTTCTTAAATAGCTCGTAATAGTGCCCATCCAGTCACTATCATACACAATATGTGCAACAATTTCAAAAGAAGTTGTATTTTATTATCTATATCTCTGCCACACAATCATCTAGGACAAGAAGGAGTAATTTATTAGTGGTTTACCCTAGTGAAGAGTCATCTTGTCTGTTGGTGTGCAAACTTGGGAAGACTTTTGGAGGTGCAAACACTGAGCCATTCACATTTTCTCCATCTATGTAGGCAGGAGGGAGAAAACAAAAATGCTGGTTCAAAATAAAGTTCTTTCATATCCACACTAAAAAGCCGACAAGTCAAAGTATTGTGTAGCAATATTCAAAAATAGTTAATCTTTTCAGACAGAAATTTTCTGCCCCCCTCACCCCTTCCCAAAAGCTCATGTTCCTTTAAAACTTTCACCTGAAGTTAAGCTTATATACCCCAATACCTGCAAGTGATGCGTTCAAAACTCTATGATGGTTATAGGAAACCTTAGATAATACTGAATGCTTTATATAAAGGCACCTAATAAGAACAGCAAGAATGCTCAAAGCAAAACGGAGGAAAGTTCTGCTGGCAGGTGCAGATACAAGGCCCAAGGAATAGGAGTCAAATGCTGGATTTCACCATGTTTTAGTCCATTTTTGTTTGGCACACTTTTAAACTTATGTACTTTTCATTTCTTTAATTTTTTATTAACTGCAGACACTTAAGGTGCAGGTGCACAGGCATGACTCTGTGTGTGTGCTTGCACACAAACACACATATATCTTATATAATACACACACAAAAAAGAATTATTCAAATATGCATGCATGCATAAGCAAGTAAAAAAATATAGTAAAAGCTATATTCAATATGATACAACAGGAAATAAAGCTTACAAAAATACTTATCTGCACACATTAAATCAAACATGATCACTATCATCACTTTCAAACCTAAACTAACGTTGAAATTAACTACCTCATGCATATAACAGCAAAATAACAGTACATAAAAATAAATAATCATCAGTCAGACAAAACAAATCTGTGCTATTATTTTTAAAAAAAGCCTTATGCAAAAGATATTTCAACATCATAACCAGAGAGCTTTTACAGAAAGATGCCCACAGCTGAAGCCAGGCTCACTGTGCTTTGCACTAAAAAAAAGTTAACATTTTTATAAAAGGAAGACAAATGCCCAATGAAGCAGCCAGCAAAAAGCAAAACTTACATGGGTAATGTCAACATATGCATGAATAAACATCAACCCAATGTCTCACAAGGACACTTAACCACACACACTAAGATTTTTCCAAACCTATCTCAAATTTAAGCTATGGTTATAGTTATGGTTCTATTAGGCTAGTAGCCTAATTAATTCATTTAGGGCAATGTTTATGGCTTTTTTTTTTTTTTTGCTTTTTATTGCTTTTCTGGGGGTACTATCCAGTTTGTATTCTTTGGGCTCAATGAACTTTATATAAAAAACTAGTCAAGAGGGACAAAATGTATTTTGAATCAAACAGCAAAGTAAACTTTAAGCTTATATGGGTAATGCCAACTCACACATACACAGACACACATCTACATGGTCCCACAGGTACACTAAAATAACTATGCACATGTATACAGAAAACAACACTAATAAAAACATTTTTCTACACAGTCTCCTATTGTACACTTAAATAACTGTCTACATACATGCACTACTGTCTATAGCTACTTTTTGGCTTTGTCAGTGGCATTAACTTCTGTCCCTAATACAAACATTCCTTGTCATTGTCACAGTAACCTTGACCACACAATGACACATACTCTTGCAGGGTAGGAGCTGGTGACTACTAAATGCATAAGTGTAGCAAGGTTAATGCAATGGAACCAGATAAGATACAATGGCACAGCAGCAGCAGGTGCTGTATGGTGACTAATCCTTATGGCCCCTTTCTTTGCACAGTGATGAAGCATTATTATCTCCCACTTTTCACAGTAAAAAAAAAAATCTTACTATTATGGGGTTAACTAAAGCATCCCAATATCCCAGCAAAATGCATAAACAAACATTAAAACAGAGAAACAAAACAACACACTGCACTCATGGTATTTAAAGGATAATACTGATGGGGTTCTGGACCAACAGGTAGTAACCATGATCAAATATTGACAAAATTCAATAACTAGAGCCAGTGTGTTGAAATTTTTGATAAGACTGATAATTTCTATTTACACACGCTACCAGCACTCTTGTCTGTGTGTCTGTTCTTTATCAGCTTGATTACTTTAACTCCTTGCTCACATGCTGCCTTGAATACCTCTTTCACAGACTCCAGAAAATACAATACTACTGCACGTCTGGTGCTTAGAGCCAAGAAAACGGATCGTGTCACTCCTTCCCTTTACTTTCTGCATTGGCTACCCATCCACTCTCACATTCAGTACAAACTGTCCAAACTGTTTTAATTTCTTTGCAGGCTTTTGCTCTATTTCTCTGAACTTCCCTTCCAACTACGCTCTTCATCTAATGGAACATATCCTATTCCTGTCATCAGAACAACATATGGTCACCGGAGTTTTGGTTACTGTGCAGCAAAACAATGGAACTCTCTCCCTTTCCATAACCACCATCTACCTACAACTGAATCCTTCAAATCTGCACTGAAAATGCACCTCTTCCTTGAGAATTACTCCTAACAACAGTCCCCACAATGCTAGTCCTTTTTCACCCTCCCCTTTTCTGCTTTTGCTACTTTCTTACTCGTCTTCCTCTGCAGAATAATGATATTCTCAGTCTTGTTACTTGGTGCCTTTTTGCGTCTTCTACTTGTCGTCAGTACTGTTGTCTATTCTTCCAGCCCTCACAAGCTGTCCAAGTCTCATTCCTGTTTTAAGCACTAAGAGCATTGCTCCGCAGGAGTGTGAGTATATACTATACAAATCTTGATATGCCATAAAACGGTGTGCTTTCAAGAGTACTAAGCTGCCATGACAGAGTCATTTTTCCATGTGTGGATCCCATAAAGCTGAATATAAACTTTTGACATGAATAACTCCAACCACTCCAATATGTCAAAGTTTCTGTGACTCCTTTGCTCATCTGTCTGTGCATTTCCTTTGGAACAACCTAACAAAGATTCAAAATGTTTTGTTCTGCAAAGGATCATTTTATCCTGAACTCAGCAATGTACTACATACTTCACTCCTGTCTTCTAAAAGTAAAGACCTACAATACTACATTTCAAGAGAAGTGAGACAATGAAAGAGAACTTACACTCTTACACAAGACTGAGAAAAACCAGACACTGTCAGCATGCTCCATCACTGACACAGTGACAACATAAATACAACATTCTGCTCAAGAATACCAGCGAAAAAGATGTCCATGAAAACAAAATACAAGATCTGGGTGGTTTTTTTTTTAATGTTTTGAACATACCATAGCAATAACTCGGAGAACAAGATGAGAATGGTGGAAGCACTTGAGACATGGGAATAGTCCCTGGAAAACTTACATCTGGTGCTGAAAGTTATGTATGACTCTAGTCAGGCAAAGTACACAAGAAATGGTATTTACTAGTTGTGTTACGAAAATAACTACTCTTTTTAAACAGGTTACAGAGGGCCCGGGGAGGATGGAACAGAGGAAAGCAGAAGAGAGATCAAGTGTGTAGGCGTACCCACACACACACTTATAATAAATTTAAAGTTAAATAGTACCCTAATGATGAAATCAATATTTTCAAAAATTAAATAAGGTTCTGGGAACACCTCTTAACACCCTAACCGTGTCCTACCTATAACACATAAAACGACCAGCACCATCTTTTTCTAGTAAGACTATTTGGAATCATTGCAGCCATTTCTTGCTTTACTTTCAGTGTTGTGAATGTATAAGTAAAATTTAACCAAGGACACATTTCTTCTACCAATGTTTGCTAAAACTCTTTCATTCATCCTCTTCATCCTCACCCTGTTCTCTTTTCAGCGATCATGTGTGCTTTGTCCTGACTTTTTTTAACCTTAATTATTAATTTTTGCATAGCTAGGTCTTTTTTAAAACCATTATACTGCAGCTGAAGCTGTCATTGTGAAATAGGGGCAGGGATAAATCAGATAATCTTTATCTTCTAATGATTACTTATGCGTAACAACAGTGACCAAATTCAAATTTTAAAGGTCTTATTTATAACCAAATGTCTTAATAATGATGTGTATCAATCTTATCTCACATACAGCAAGCTTCATCCTAGCCATATCAATTAAATAATGCTATGTTAGTTATGCAATTTTCAGCTTGGCAACTAACCGGATGGTGGAAGTCCTGACAGTTGCACAGGACTCTGAAAACAAGGGCTTCCACCAAACACACTGCTGGCATAGTTGTGGTGCCTGAAAGAAAACAACAGGGGATGCATACAATCACCTGTATGTAGAACACCAACAAAAAAAAGTAATTTCTTATATAAAGGTCTTTTAACAGCACAGTCAATAAAACTAAGAATTTCTGAATCTGCAGATATCATGACAAAACAAAAGAATTTATTTAGTTAAAGAAAGAAACAGTTAGTACATCTACATGCATGAACATGGATTTGGTGGGCACAAATTGATGTCAAACAGAAAAGAGAAAGGGGTGAAAGAAGACATGCTCAATGTGAAGGGGTTGGAGGATTTGTTTAACTCAATAAGGTCACCTTCCTTTTAAACATCTCTATTAATTACATTTCAGGTAGTTTTCACAAAAATCATACAAAAGTAAATATATGTCATAAAAATAAAATTTTAATTAGTGTTAAATATCACATTTAGCAAAAATTAAATGTTCTACCTTTAGGAAGTGATTTTTTTTTTTTTTAAAATAGAAAATTCACATATATCAGCATACCCCAAACTGCCCTTCCGATTCATATTTCTGAAGTGAAGATGCGGTGAAACTTCAGTATGCATGTAAAATCTTCCAGTTATTAATTCACACGAGTAAACTTTTTCATCCTAATGTGAATTAAAAAAATCAGGATCCATAGTAATTCTGCTGATTTTGCAGTCTAAACTGACAGAAAACAGAGGAAACATTGACCCATGTGGTCTGTCACATTTTGCTCACTTCACCGCAAAGGATTTAATCTTGAAAAAGACTGGACGTCTTGTCCTACAAACCAAGGGAAGTAACTTAAAGAAATGATTCATCTTTTAAAATGAGCTACTTTTTTGTTTCGGTACCATTAACAGTTTGCGAATTAAAAAAATTATAAAAGCACTTTACATGTGACTTCTAAAATAAGCCATTGTCTTCGGTTTGCCGGTGTGACTGCAATAAGTTAAAAAATCCAAAGAATGACAACTAAGCAAAAAAACAGGCTCCTGTCACCTTACGAACCAAACAGTGTTGATGAAGACATCACTTGGAGTCTTATAATGCATAGATATCAGTGGCCACCACCAAAAAGCTCATGTCTGTATTTACAGTGTCCAGGTTGTGACTATTTCCCCCCCCCCCCACAAGGTCCTGCCATGCATGCACTGACCATCTTCTTGTTATCGTCCTTTTATAAAAATGTAGTACTTTAAATAGAGTAACTGGTGACTGAACTGACTGAAGCTGCCATAGCCTAGTGGGTAGGGTG
The DNA here is from genome assembly GCF_003073045.1 of Pomacea canaliculata. Taxonomy (NCBI): domain Eukaryota; kingdom Metazoa; phylum Mollusca; class Gastropoda; order Architaenioglossa; family Ampullariidae; genus Pomacea; species Pomacea canaliculata. The sequence continues at coordinate 9,759,767 of NC_037594.1, read as the reverse complement.
AACGTTTCTAATGCAAAGGCACACTCGATTTTTGTTTTTATTTTTATTGGATACTTTTTATTCTTTGGTATATTTGTTATAATGTATGGAAACTTAAAATGTTAACACCTCATACTACTAAGGTGTCCTGCTCCAAGTAAAATATCTAACTAAATTAAATCTTTAATTTTAAATTTAACAGTTAAAAGGCAGAGCACTCCCTTCGACACTGAAGCCTTAATGAAATTTCTCATTCTATTGTAATTGTCTATAAAATAAGCATTATTATCACAGGAAGGCTCGAAATTTCCACCCAATGACAGACTTAACCCAATAAAAGCATGCTCAGTGTGCTGGGAATTCAACAACAGGCTCAGACAAAATAACATTTAGGGAATATATATGCTTGGGGACACAACATCAAATTTTTTAGGAGCAACATAGCATTAATGATTTTTTTAAGCTGGTAAGTTAGTATATGCAAAAGTACCACAAAAAACACAACAGCTTATTATCTAAAACATGGCTTTCAGCCACAGCAAACAACGTGCCACAGTTTTTAATAGAAGTACTGCTAGTAGGCAGAGCTACTAACTAGTGAGCCCTTGATAAAATTACTTTTTTTGTTTGAACTATATACAAACTGTGAATTTGATGAGTTGGTTGTTCAACTGCAAGTTCAGTTATTATTTAGTGCCTAACACCAACAGTAAGGACCACTATATAAAAAAACAGTATGGCAAGAAAGTTTTGGGCTGTGTAATAAGCCTGCAATTTGAAAAGCCATTTAAATTACAGTTTGTCACATGAAGAAAATGCCTTGGTTATACAAGAGCAATGGCTGAAGGTTCTTGTAATGGTTGTGTGTTATGTGGCCTCTTCAATGGTAGCAAAAAAAAAAGGAATAAACTCTTAACGCAGCAGTCGGTGTCAGCGTGTCATTCTCACCCTAAGGCAGCCCCTGAAGAACTTGCACTGCTTGTCAGTGATTTGATGCCATCTCTCTTGCTTTTGTTGTCCATGACAACACCATTATTATGGCTGCCTGCTGTACCTCGCACACTTTTGTTCTTCACTTCAGCCTTGGATTTCTTCTGCTTCTTCTTTTCCTCTTTTTGTTCCTGAGATCTAGTCATCAGACATATGAGGATGGTGAGTTTTATGCCTGTCTGTTTTTAATTTTCTTGTTTATAAAAGACCAATAGGGTGCAAACGCTGACAGCATATACCCAAAAGATTCCACTACAAGAATTCTAACACTCAAATACGAGCAATGAATAAGAATATGCCACATAGTATCTCTGTTTTCTTTTGTTTTTTAATGCAAACTTCCCTTTATGGGTAACAATAGGAAAAGAGGTGGAAAGAAAACAACATTTAGATCATGCATACACTGCAACATAGCATTAACTCACTTTCTAACTCAACAGAAAGTTACATAAAGTATGTAACAATAAATACTAAACAGAGGCTGCATTTTCATAACAAATATTTAGTATCAGCAACAAAGAAGGGCTAGGCAGTTGGGTAGGAGTGTATAACTTTTTTCAAATAAACTGCAAGCTTCTAGAATTCATCTCTAGAATATAAATGAAGCTGACCATAGGTTTGAAAAATCAGAAGGATACATTTAGTTCTACAGACAAATCATAACACAAAGAGTTTCCATGTAATGTGCAGAAAGCAGAACAGTGGAACAATTTATACACTGCTAACAAAGTTCATGTCCTGAACTTGCTAACAGTCTTTCACTGTTACAGTACAATGCAAATGTCGCATGTTTAATATAAAGGCAGGCTTGAAAAAGCACTGCCATTCTGTTTCCAAATAAGAAAAAAAAAGTCACAATTTTAACTTTCAAGATTATATAATATACATAGAAAATCTGATACTAATTACTTGCAAGCATTGTTCTCAATGGAATACTATGTTAACCAGTCATGTGACCAAAGAGCATGCGAGCGCACACACACACACAGAGGGATTTAACTCTCAAGACTATGAATCTGGTGTTAATAATTATTTTACCGTTTGAGATCCTAAAGACATCACTATTTTCAAAACAATAAATATAAATAAAAATAAATTATATTTTTGAAAAAGGGCTTTTGAATAAAACGACACATTTATCAGAAACAAGCACACTAAACAGGACAATGTTCAACTTACTTTGATCGTTGTCGTTTAACAGTTGCTGTATCCAATTCTGGCACTAATGGGGGCTGTTGTAGGCTGCTAGTTGGTTGTGACTGCAGGTAGGTGGTAAGGTTCACGTTACTACTCCCTCCAACAGGAACAGCTGCACTCACATTTGATCCACCACTTCCTCCACCACTAACACTACTGCCTGAGGTACTCACATAGTTCTCAAATGATGCTGGAAAACTTGGAGCAGCAACACTGTTACCACTGCTGCTGCTGCCATTGCTGTTTCCACCACTGCTGGCAGTGCCCAAGCTAGGGTTGCACAGGGAAGCAAACAGATTCTCTGACATTGAGAAAGCAGGCTCTTGGTGCAGCCGACCTTCACTGCTGCTGTTGGAAGAAACGGAGCTTGGAGCAGCACTATCCACGCTGCTTACAGAGTTGCTGCTGTTGCCTGCCCCACTCAAGGCACTTGTTCCCCCACCTGCTACTGTCACACCCCCACCATTGGCTACACTCACAGAGGGAGACAAGTCAAGCTTAGACACAGGGTCTTGACCCAGGGCACTTTTCTTCACATCAGCCTCTGTGAAACCCGGAAACTGAGAGCTGGAAGCTTGAGGTGCATCTGGCAGTGTATTCAGAGCCACAGAAGAAGATAGAAAGAGAGGGCGTGGTTTGGAGGGATGGGAGGCAACTCGATTTGTAGCAGATGTACTATCCGAGCTAGTAGTCACTTTCCTTTCTGATGTTCTGTGACTGTCTCTGCCTGGCTGCAAACAAATATTCAAGTTCTTTTAATTTCTGAGCATCTTTTTCCTTTTATTTAAGTAATGAACCAAAAAGCACATATTTCCAAACTACTCGGATGTTATCTGTAGCAAACTGAGACTCGATTTTTGACTTGCGTTTCACCTTGACCCAACGGATAGCATCACGGACCTCTCTATGTACCAATCTTCTGTCGTGGGCAGAACCCGTGAAGAACACGTTTCTTTTTGTTACGCACTGCTTTTAGGCCCTTGGTCACCCAAGGTTTGTTGTTAGGATTAAACATAAACTGCTTTGATGGAATGGTGCAATCTACACTTTTTTAACTCCTAACTTTTACTCCTAACTCAGGGCTTCTGCTAAGGCTAAATTCTTTGGGGTACCAGGGACCCCTTCTTCAGATTTTTAAGGGGTCCCTGTTCTTCGCCCAAATTTGAATGGGACCCCATTGACAAAATTTAAGGGGTCCTCCGAACTTTTAATGCGTACTGTACGCAATTTTTTGCGTAAGCAGAAGCCCTGTAACTGTGTGTTAAATGTCTGTATATGTATGCCTGCCCTTGTGAGCGAAGACAAATTTCTGTCCTGGGTCTCCTGGACAGACAATAAAGTCTGTTTTGATTCCTCCTTTTTCACAACACCCTTCTAAAAGAAACGTTATAGTAATTATTAGAAAGTCATACAATACAATAGAACCATGACAAAACAATTTGGCCCTTAAATACCAATTTTCTGCTATAGGCTGGTTTGACAGGAGGGAGGTGAAAAGATCAGGCATTGCTGCTTCTGTCTGGTCCAGCAAGTACTCTCACCCTCCTACCCTAAGCTGAATAACTTTCTCTTGCTATAAAATAGAAGTTTTGCCTTTAAGCACCAAATTTTGTTCTTGCTCTTTGTGTTTTCTGTATTTGATTTTATTCTTCATTTAGTACGGTTGTTTATTCTTTTATAGTTCACATGTTATTTGTTTTCCTGTTCCTCGTATGCTGTCCATGTTTTGTTCTTGTTCTTAAGCGCTAAGAGCATGCTTTTTAGGAGTGTGAGTATGTGCTTTACAAATTTTGCATTTATTATTATTTTGTGGTCATGGTTTTATGTGTATGACAATGAAACTATTCTTTAACAATCTGAATGTGCCATGCAAGTCCTTCATACTTCGTTGTACCAGAGTAATAAATGGTTCCATTTCATTAAAGCCGAATTTATTTACATTATGATATTTAAGCAACATTTTCTTGAAGGAAAAATCATCCCACAGAACCTTTTTATCTTTTTCAGATTTTTGAGGGCCACACACTTTTTCTGGGGTAGTGTCAGGAGTTGCGTTGTCAGAGGGTATAGGCTTGAAAGCTGGTATGGTTTTGATGTTTGCGTCTTTTTTCTGCAAAAAGAATCAACCTGATGTCAACACATATACCTAATTCAAAGGCCCAGTGAGTAAATTTGATCATCGATTTGGCACATCTGATGTTTAAAATAAAACTAAAACTAGTTGTAAAGCCCCTATTAGCACTAAATGCATTTTACTGATGTGAACAGAATCCAACTTTATGCCTGCACACACTGCAAGAGGACATAATCTTGGATGCTCAGTTGAGGCTAGACAAACAAAAGTTTTAGTACAAAAATTCTAAATCAATCTAACACTTATTTTTTTTTTTACTTATAGATTACCTATAAACCAAGCTATCAATCCTGTCATAAAAGGAAATCATACTACACTACCAATGATGTTGTAACACAAGTTGTTGTGTTATAACACAAAGACAGCAAATGAAGCTAAAAATTGTCTCCCTTATCTATATTTTTACATGGCGGATGTCATGCTGTTGATATAAACTCCAGGACAAGATCATGTGCCTAAAGTAGAAGCTATATATACAATAACATACCAATTTCTTATAGTGATATGAACAGTAGCCACAGTATTTTACATTGTCTCCATAGTTCCCAGCTTCTTCACACAGCAAACCTTGGGCCTGTGCACTGGAACAAACAATAACAGTGGATTACAATATTTTATAAGACATCTAGAATTACAAGCTTTAAAAAAGTTTTGACCACCTTTAATGTTGCATTCATTCCCTTAACTAGTATCAGTCGTTTACGAAGGGAGTGGGGAGGGGACAAATAGATGCATGAGCTGACTGGCTGCATGGCTGTTGGGTTTCTCCTTCACACTAGTGAACCATTTCTTCTTCTAGCCACCGCATAAAATTAGGACTGAAAACATTTTCTGATTCAAAATCTCCAGATGACTGAACATTTAACAGTCTTTTTCAGTTAGTACATACTAAATATTTCTCATAAGGTAAATAAATGGGATCCAAAGAAAAAAAAATAAAGGTTTATACAAAAAGGGCTACCACACCAACTTGAGTCCTATCACCACAAGTCTTGCCAAAAATTAAGTTTTATATCAAAAACACATGTGGGATGATTCATAGGAATCTTAACACACAGAGAAGTGTTGTCCGTGCATAATGTTCGAGAGTTTTTTGCACTGAGAGTCAATGGGAAACCTCTGACTTGCCCTTTATGAAAGGCAGTGACTACATCTAGAAAATTCTAAATTACTGCCAGGAAACAACTGACTGAACAATGCTAAGAAAGGCGCTACAAAAAAACAAATTCCTGAAGTGATATTTAAACATTACCATGTCACATGAAAATAGTGTCGACAACCACTTCTGTTACACTGCATGCAAGCACCAGTTGTTGTCTTTGTCGTGTCGCGTTCATTCTCCTCACAGATGTAGCAAATCTTTGGAGAAAACTAAAACATTTAACTACAAACTACTGAAGGATATTCTTTTTAATCAAAACAAGCATACACCTATATTATTATGTGATATTGTATGCATAAATAATGATATAAAAAAAAAACAGAAAAACATTTTCAGATCATTTCACGAATTTCAAGACAAAAGAAATATGCTGGGCTTTAACTGATGATCTGAAAATCTTCAACAATTATAGCTGGAGACTTTGACAACCTCTTGCATTTTATGGATGTAGTTTGATATATCATCAAATAAACCCTACTAGAGAGTGAGAGTGTATGTTCATTTTCCATCACTTATACTACTGCTTGGAGTTGGAAGACATTTGGGTAGAAAATGAAAAAAGATGCACCTATTTATAGTCTCTCACATGTACACTCACACAGAGCCCATCTTTCTTACCTTGTTAAATCTGTCCTGAGGAACATTCTTCAAAACAATAGGTTCCATAGTTTGTACATTTGCAAACCATGCCTCTGGGATGTATAAAGCACAGACAACATGACACCAGCCTGAAGAAGTGAACAGGTAACTTTAATTAGAACAGAATATATGACTGACAATATTACTTTATAAAAAAGATGAATCCTGAAACTTAGCAAATAGAATATATAAAAGTACCAATATCCTTTTTTGACAGTTTATGATATGTATATTCTATGCACTCATATTTATCATGTTAACTACATTGTTTTAGCTGAAAGCTACATACCCCCAGAATCTGTTCGTTTAAGAGCTCCATCCTTTTGAGGACACAGTTCACATCGCTGCACAAACCAGTTATTACGTATATTAACAATCATAAATCTACGTGACTAAGAGATACTGAACTATAGGTATCATGACTAAGAGATGCTGAAAAATTGGTATCAAAATATTGTATACTTTATTTTAAAACACTGTGCCTATCATGTCAATAATTTGGGTGTGGTTTAAAAATAATGAAAACATGTTCTTCATCTTCTACTTAAAAAAGAAAGTCTACAAACCACTGAGAATAAAAGTTTTTAATATCATGCTCACTACCCATGATTTACAAGCTATTCTCATTGACCAAAAAAAAGGTTACTGCTGCTAGAAAAAAATATGTAAGTGTAGTCATCATAACATGATTTCTAACCTTGAATTAGTAATATTCACTGCAAACTGGAACTCGAAAGAGTTATTTCCTGAGTGCATTTTTGAAAGAGGAATTCTAAAGATTGAGGAACTACAGTTCAACGAACATTAAACACCTTGAGTTTTTAAAGTTTTTCAAACAGCTTTACAAGTCTTCGTTTATTTCCCTTGCCATTTCATGCTTGCAATCCAAAAAAAATTTTTTTTCAAAATACAGATTCTCATCAGCTTGTAATATTAAAAAGAAGTTCTCTTAATCTACAAAGACCAGTTCTTTCTACACTTACATGGTAACAAGTGCTCAGGAACGTGTGTAACTGCTGTGTAACCAACTCACGTGGAAATGTTTACATTTTGAACACTAAAACATGGCGGACACACTTACCACTCTAGCTGCCCTCTCTTGGGACTCGCATTTTCGACAATACCATGGTCCAGTGGGCACCTGAACTATGCCATAGCAAGCTGCAAAACAGAATAAACACAACGTGATGCTAATTTACTTAATCAGTCCATGTTTTAACAACAAATTGCACTTACTTTTGGTCATACTTCGAAGCTTAGAGTTGCTTACCCTGGTGAACAGCCACATTGCAACCATGTCCATCACAATACACTAAAGGGTTTTCTGCCCATCCTCGCTCATCGGAGCACACACAACATCCCCCAACCATTTCCTTCATTTTACCATCCAGTGACGCAGGGAAAAGGTTCAGCTTCACGTAGACCACGGAAGTTGAACATCATTCTCGCGAATTCATACAGCATTTCGCTCCATTTTCGTTTGCCTCATTTGTGAACGAGGTCACTGCGCATGCGTGACGTACCGTGAGTTGTCGGGCCTGCCAGCGCATCTGCATTCTTTTTGACCGCATCAGACAACTGCGCATTTATCGCGCAAGGCTGCCAACAAATGATGAATGCTAAAAAAATGTAGAATTACTAAAAACGTGATCGAATCTGATGTTAATGTTTAAAGTTATGCTGTAGGTAGATTTAAATGAAAAAAATCTCCCGACGCAAATGACTTGCGGTATGCACTAGTTGCCTCCCCTGCACCAAGAAGGGGCGGGCGGGCAAGGGTCAATGATTTACCTAAAGATATGTAAATCCGTGCCGCCGCTGATCAGATCAGGCTATGGACTGTCCGGATGCGGTCCTTGATGAGACTGACCAGTGATAATCAACACGAGCACACGTATATATTAGTAACGAAATAGTACCGTATAAGGAAGTGACACCCCGGCCACAGCTTCTTCATCCCTACTTAAACCAGCTCCCTTTGTGAAAACTGAGCACGAAGTGCACAAACTTATTCCGGCAACAAAGCTGCGGGTAAACAGCAGACCCTGATGGCGTGTCTGCTTCCACACTGAGGAACTGCGCCGACAAGCTGTCTTCCTTCTTCACTGATATTTTCAAAACATCCTTCTAGCTCTCTGTCATCCCGCGCAGTTTTAAATCATCAGTCATCGTCCCTGTCCCAAAAATAATCGTGATGAAGTCAATAAACTACTACAGACATCTGTAGCCTTGACATCTGGAGTGACGAAAGTTCCGGGTCTCTTATGCACCACCAGAGGCAAAGTGGACCATCTCCAATTTGTCTATCAGACCAATTGATCGGTAGACGATGTCGTCGTTCTAGCTCTTCATTTCATCTGCCAGCACATTGAATCCCCTGGTTCCCATACACGCCATCTCTTTATGGACTACATCTCCGCCTTCAACACATTCATCCCGAAGAAACTCTTTAATAAGCTCTCAGCTTTTGATCTATCCCAGTCAGTCTGCTTTTATATCGCTGACTTTCTTGTGTATCGACCCCAAAAAATAAGAGTCAAAGATGGCCTCTCCAACATCCTGGTGCTCATCACAGACGCACTGCAAGATTGCGTCCGCTCTCCCTTCCTATACTGTCTTTTCACCAATTAAAGTGTCTCGTCTTACGGACCCATTTGGATAGTAGGTTAGCAAATGATAGATTTCATTTAAAGACACGTTCAGTCTTATAAAATTTTAGAGAAAAGAAAGAAAGAGAGTCAAAGGCTATATCATGGCAAGGCAGCCAGCCCTGTTAAAAGATGCCACATGCAGATAAAGAAAAGCGTGCCCGAGACGAGATCTGAACCCAGGACAGCCAACCTTTACTGTAATGGTGACAGGAAGAGAAAGGAGAGAAAACGAAACTGGTCGTAAGCTTGATGAAACTCCTAGAATCAAATGGCATTCTGACAGTCAATGTAAGAAAAGGCTTTGCATGTCTTCTCTATCTCATAAATATGAGATGAGCAGATAAATGAAGTGAAACTCCAAAACTGCATTGAGTTTACATTCTAACCTTCCCTTAGGAAGGCTTGAGATTTTGCGATTGTTTAAAGACATTTAACATCAAGGTTGACGTGAAAAAGTGTTTCAAAATATATGTTTTAGTATTTATGTATTTCATACAGAAAATTTTGTTAAGCTCATGATCTTTTCTTTTTTTTTTTATTTCAAGCAAATTATTAAGGGGAATGGCCAGATTACAAGTGCGGGAAAATGAAACCTATTGGGGGAGGGCATTTCAGGGGGATTACTATCTCCCTTGGGAAAATAGGAAAACACATTTATGTCCTTTAATTGTGACTGCAGCTTCCGGGCCCTACGAACATCTGTATGATGAGAAGATGAGGGGTGTTGAAGAAAGTATTTCTAAGTCAAAGTAGTCACTTTAAAAGAAGTAATTATTGCTATTTGTAATTTTACATTTCGTGTGTGTGCCATCTTTTTATCGTGTGCTTATTTTCTCGGGCTTAATAAGATGTAACTGGTCACACACAAACAAAAAAAAATTATTCAGGACGCAGTCCTCGGAATTAGAGGCAGTAGTTCAAGTGAGTCAAACCGGGGGCAACAGAAACGCGAACCGAAGATAATGAGAAGACGATTTTAGCGCCTTAGGGCTTATAAGGGCATAGTTAGTAATATACACATGGGAGACCCGCTCCTCCACATTTCTACCATTTTTAAAGGAAAATGGTCCAACCGACTCGTGGGCTTAAAAAATGTCTCAAACAGTTTACACTTTTCAGCATATGATGCAAAAGATATTAAATTTGCCAATTCTAAGCAACACGTGTGTACTGACATGCCTGTGCCAACAAGTTCACGAAAAACGAACAAAGCATCATAAAACAGATTCGAATATTGTCAGAGATCAAACTAGTAAATACCTCAGATGCTGAATTACTAGAGACAAAAGTATCACATTTTTGCAATTTTAAATGGAAAACTGCATTGGCCTCACTGACCTGCAGACAAATAAACACATTCATACTTTAATAAGAATAGCACCACCAGCAGCAACAATAATAACAAAGAAGAAGAGCACTTAAAACACGTTTTCCCACTCATTTAAACTCTGTGCTCTAAAGAATACTATTAAAACACAAAATGGTAAATCACTGTCTAAGAGTAATAGAGGTAAAGGAATGTAAGTGTGGTTGATGAAGGAAAAAGCAATTCATCAATCTTGGAATCCTGACATGCCAACGTGAAATAAAATCCATTCTGTGAGGTCAGGAAATTGAACCATCCGCAGTTTATCAGCTGCTCTCGGTCACAATAAAGCCAAAGACACGTGGCCACTACCGCGGTAGGTGAAGACATCGGCAGTCAAGTAGAAAGCTGAAAATCGTAAAAAAAATAAATAAATAAAGTATTTTTCAATAAATAATGCATTTTCGAAAAATTCTGAAGTGCTTTTTAAAGGATAAAAATTATTTTACCGTGCAAATGCAAAAGACATGGGTCGACAAGTTTACATTTTCAGGAATAGCGACCATCACACAGCTAAAACTTCTCGATGCTGTGAAATCTCTTTAGCATCATTGCTTCGAAAGAGGAAGAAGATTTAATGTGTCAATCGGTCGCAGCTAATTCATACGCTCCCCCGAAGGAAGATCCTCGTCCACAATTTTAAAAAAACCAAAACGAACAAAACCTGATTGCAAGGCACATGAACTAGACACGTCCAGGGTAGACAGAAAATGACTTTAAAGGATTAGGTTGTGTCAGGACATATGGTATAAACACATACAAAGACAGAACACACACACACACACACACACAGCAATCACTGATTATTATATTTTTTGCCTAAATTATCCAGTACCCTTCGAGTGACCTATTTGCTGTTTCGGTGGACATATTCATCTGTACTAAACATGTCACACATACTGGAAATCACTTTTTAATGCCGTTGGTGACATTGATAACAGAGTTCTCCCTTCAGTTAGTTAATAAGCATGTGTGATTTTAACTTTTACAATGCTGAGAATAAAAATAGGATTAATGAAATCAGGAAAAAAGAACGCGAGGTGGCGTGGAAATACATGAAGTATGCGTTTCAAGAATTGACCAGGGGGAATACGACCTCTTGAACTTATATTTTTTTACCCAATATTTTGTCAACCAAATGAAAAAAAATGAAGGCAAAATCCTTTTCACCATTTGTAAAGGGTTAAAAAATGTAAGTTCACAATGTCTTTTTCTCTCTTAAAATAAGCATGAAAAAAATAGTTAAAAGGAGTTTTGTCTTCATTTTTTGTTTGTTTTTTGCTCTTAAGTGCCATACTAGACGCTAAAAGGATGCAGCGACCTACACGGTGTGGGCAAGTAACAAGCATACTTTGGAAACCTTCCCTCCAGCAGTTCCAGTCCCTCGTTTTTATGCAGCTTCTAGGGTTTCGCATCCTCGCTGGCATGGGAACAGATTAAAGACAATTCTTTTTTTCACGAATCAGTACAAATGACTACTCTGAAGTGGTGAAGCGATCACCGAAAGGAAAGAAGAGCGAAATGGCGGCTAGCATCGAGTGGTAAAGCTTTTCAGACCGTAATTTTTCCTCGAGAAAGAGGCAAAGATTGTCTCCTCCAAGATCGATGCGATGAATCGACATTGAACTGTTTTGCTGCTGGTAATTCTTTGTCTTGTCCATCACGAGATATATTTATCACAAAATATGTAGATGCAGCGCACCTAAATAACTTTTTATCCACTTATCTACATCTACCTATAAATATATAAATAATACGACAAAAAGCCAGTCACCATTAAAGAGACCAGATCCGACAGAACGAAGAATTACCATCTCATGCGCTGGAACAGATAACTTACCACTAGCAGATGTTGTATTAAACTATGCAGTTATCTTTTCCTGTTTTCATTGACATAGAACACTCGAGAACGACAGTTGTTAATTTGTTGGTTTTCCAGGGGGAAATGTGCTCATAAAGGTCAACGCAGATAAAATTATTCTCGCGCGAATAAGGGTTTGTGATGAATTCCATTATTTTAATGAATTCCTTATGGTCATAAAACTCAATATAAAGCTTTGCTTTCAAATCAATCTGTGCAAATATTACGAATATAATCATCACGAGATGACAAGTGGTAAAGCAAAAAGACTACATGTCAAGGTTCAAGCAAATTTATTTGTCTTATTGTGTTTCTCGTCAGAAAAGTTCCATCAAAGTTTAGGAGGATCCCGCAAATCAGAAACGCAGAGCAGCATCACGGGTAAGGAAGAGAGAGGATTTAAAACAGTCTTTTCCACCTTCTCTCTCCTACTAAAATAAATAGGTATCCACGAAGATCCCTCTCTCAGCCAACCAAACGTCAAAGGTCAGTCAAAACATCATTTCCATTCATACATCTCTTGGCTGGTACCAGTTGCCGAACGGTTCTGCTAGTCTGCCAGTACGGGTCGTCGGAGTGATCAACTGGGTAGACGCAGCAGTTGACAGGGTTAGCCACTCACGACTGTTTCGAACAGTGGTGAACAGGTCCTGCGTGGAGCAATCATCATACCCCGTATATTTGCAACCAACTTCTCCCTCTATCCCCCTCAGCATCGACCCCATCCAAGGTAGCCCAAAGGTCCTACCTTAAAAGTCGTACCGGGTCACGTGGTCCATTTTGACCATTTTGTGCCACTTCACATTTGGGATAAAGGATTGTAACCATGCACTGTATCAAATTACTGGTCTTGCAATATGCAAATTCGCGTACGTGTTCAACGAATAACAGGCAGGAGGGTACACGTGCGATTTTTTGAGGAAGGAGAGAGAGAGAGCAGTCTAACATAGCGAGGAGTGAGGAGTTCAGACAAACAGACGAGGCAGCAACAAGGGAGGTGAAAATTTGACATGTGATTGATTGAGCCAATGAAGGACACGGAGGAGGGTGTAACACGATCTTGTTTACGAGCTCCGACAAGCCATTCTACAGAGTTCTGCACTTTCTGAAGATTGTGCTTGAGTTATTATCGTCGTCGTCGTCATCGTCATGAAAATGAAGGAAAGAAAAGCTGTGACCATATGACTGAACAAAATATTGCTACAATATTTTTTTAATACTCATGGGTGGGTCATAGTCGAGTTTTCCAGAAAACGCACATTGAATGAATATCTAGCAGACAACTCTGTATCTGTATTATCTGTATGCAAATCACTGTATATGGTTCCTAGCAGTATAGAGAATGCGATATTGGAATGTACAGTCTTCTGGAACAGAGCACTCCAAGTTTGCCCATCCCTCCTTTCTTCACACTCACACACACACACACAGAGATATAATCAAACACACGCATACTCACCAATACACATAAGAAAGAAAAGTATTGTCCATGTACAATGATTAGAAAAGAACATGTTTATTGAAGGGTGTTTATGCATAGTAAACATCCTCACTCCAAAATATTCGAACTGTAAATACAGTCTCTACCACTTTTACAGAACCACTTTTAAAGTTTCATTTATGTTTGTTTAGGATTTAGTGAAGATAACCAAGTTTATTAATTCATTCACTGCACATCTAATGTCGGTGAAAGACTTTTTTCTTTATGAAAACCGCCAAGTGGAATGAGCGACATGTACAATGAAGGCAGATACATGCCAGCAAGGACAAACACTACACAGTCTTACTGATAACATATCTCCGATGGGACAATAGAGTCCAGGGAAGTCGTTAGTCTTGTTGTTGTTGCCTTACACTGTAACACGACCTCTGGGAAATAAGAACAGCAAACTATCCTCGAGGTGTGAACTAAGGTGACAAAACCCTTTTCTTAAGATCTTATCCAGTCTACGGACATGGTTTTGTGTGAAAGATGAAGGCGCATGTTTATGAATATGTATGCCTAGCCATACTTGAGTTCCTGTGCGTGTGTGTGTGTGCACAATACAGTAATAGAACGCCCACACACACACATGTTACATCCCAGCATGAAGTGTATATGCAATTATAGTAAGTTGGATTTATGTTTGTGTGTACATCTTTTTCTCTACGCTGGAAGCAATTTATTTTGGATGTGCATTTGTGTATTGTTCCTGCTTGTTTGTGCGTGTGATGGAGTGTGTGTATTCCTGGATATATGGGTGTACTGTATGCATGTGTGTGAGAGAGTGAGAGAGATATCACGTGTGCATGTTCGTGCGTTCATATGCAATGCGGGTTTTATTTTCATCATGATTCCATTAGTACAATCAATTTTGCGACAAGCTGTAAAAAGAAAAAGAAAAATTAATAAAAGTATCATTAGCTGGTTGAAAACGTTTGACTCTTCAGACTGCATTTCTAATGGTTAGATGCATGCTCATATTGCCATGTCTCCTGACAAACAAGCGTGTTGTTTACCATAATCGATATCAGGCCAGTAAACATCCCTGGTGTCAAAAACCACAAGACTATAACTCACCCCTGCACTTCCACCCCGTACTGCCCTCCTGCCCCTCCCACTGGAAGTACCAGCAAATCCTCACATCGAGCTTTCAATAAAGCAGGCAGCGATTTTTTTCTGGCGAGGAGACAGCAAGTCCGCATCGGGGAGGGGGTGGGAGTGGGGTGGGTGTGGGTGGGGTGGGGTGGGGAGGCTCAGCCGCTGACTGCAGACTTAACACGCTTGGGCGCATGACAGGAAGCGGGAGGAGTGTGGAGGGGGAGTGAAGGGAGATGAGACGCAGTTTCCACTGGAAGAGTACAACACTCTCTTGTTCCTCGCAGAAATAAAAGGTCGCTGCCAGACATTGGCATCGGACTTCTCGCAGGTGCAGCATCCTGTCACTGTGGCCACTGCTAGCTTCAAGCTCGAGGATTCAGAGAGGGTGAAACGACTGGCGAACAACTGGAACTCAAGGAGCTTTGGGGAATCTTAAATCATACACGGTTAGTTTTGAAAGTTAATAACACCCTTGGGATTTTTAATTTTTTTTAATAGTGATGTCTTCCATATTGAATTAAACAGAGAACGGACAGTTTCACATATTCTATGTGTTTATAGTTTCACAGTTGTATTTCTGACAGTTAGGTCTCTGTACTTCGCAGACGTCGAATAATATTTTGTTTAAAAGTTTATAGGCATCCACAAAATTAAATTTGTGTGTGTGTGTGAAAGAATTACCTATACAATGAACATCACACAAGAAATAAATTCATGTTTTATTGAAAATAAGTTTCTTTATACTTCTCGTATCAATCGAGATTACGTTTGACATTTTCCTTTAATTATTTTAGTTTTGGAAATGCTTCTATGGTTTGTTGGAATAACACGATCACATCATATTGAAATCCAAAGTTTCGATACAGGAAGTTGCTGAAGTTGGTAACAACAACAACAAAAAAAAAAATGTACAAACAGTTTGGAGGACGGTCGTGAAAATAATATGTCAGTAAAAAGGTGGCGGGGGGGGGGGAGGGAATGGATCCTTATAAACAACCAAACAAAGCCACTCTAAGCAGCAAAACATTCTGTAATTTCACACCGCATAGCAGAAAGTGGTTTTGGAAATGTTTTCATCAAATGCTTGTTTTGAAGCACCGCGTGACTGGTTTTAAAGTAAGAGCAGGAAAAACAAATAAAATATTTTGAAACGCCTCACGCAATTTCTCTAGAAGAGTAAGTATTAAGCAAGACATGTAGCTCCACTTGTCGCGGAGTTGTCTCATTGTGTGTATATAGCATGCCTACTTTAGTATATAGATATATATGTACACTGTCCCCCCATTCCACACTGGTAAATATGTATTGCCGAGCTCCTGACAATGTGCATGGCTGTTATATATATATAGTGCCCCCTTGAAATACGATTCTTCTAAGCCGCTAATCGTGAAGAACGGGACAAAAATCGCTGAGGAACTGAGCAGCAGATATTTTTCTGTTTGTTTATTTACAGGCGCGATTGTCGGTAGTTTTGTTTTTTGTGGATGAAAAGAGCATTTATGCCTTCCCTCAATAGGGGCCAAAGTTCCTCTCTCTTTCTTTCTTGTTGATAATACCCCAGATGTTTTGCTACTTTGGGCTTGAGCTCATTAAAAGATTTCAAATACTGGGGCCAGGGAAAGAAATTGAGTGACAAACAAACCTCTCCAGTCTGATAGTGGGACAGTAAGAAAAGCAGTGTGGATAGAGCGAACTGACCTGCCAGGTTACTAGGGCGACACAAACTCAAACAGATTGGGACGAGGCCGAGACCAACACTTGAGCACCTTATGGCAGTCTTGAACTTCAGGTGAGTCCGAACTGGCAGCAAGTGCCGATCACGTGGTGTGACATGATCAGTATTAGGCTTGCGAAACACATTCCTTGGGCATTATTCTGAGCTCTTTGGAGCTTGTCAGGCCGTCAGGAAGATCAGCAAGCAGAAATATCCGAAACTGGACAATACAAATGCTGACATATCCTGTTTGGTGGAAGCACCATCGAGATGTCCAATGCGGCCGATCGTACGTATATATGCATAACTACGGGGGATTTTTAAGTAATAAAGATACGATTTATATAGTGTCGTATGATGCTCATATAACATTCAGAGTCTGATGCAAAATTTATGTTAATTAGTAGTTCTTGAAAGAAACATAAAGAAAGGTAACGATGAGGGTGAAGTACAAAGGACGGTGAAGACACAGAAGTAGCAGTAATGATGAAGAGTTGGCAAACAAGTAATTAATAAAGGGATTTAAGCAGGACAGACTAATCAAGAGATATAAAAGACAAGAGAGAAAATAAGTTAGTAGTGGATTGTGTTTAGTTGTGCTCAATCAAACGACGTGGCTTTTGTAAACATTTCAAAGATTCAGTGGCGGGTAAGAGGTGGACATAAACGACCGGTGACCATACGTTACTCTTTTTGTGACAGGAGTAGACAGCAAGCTATTTGCAAATCTGCTGCAACAAGGGAGACTGGGAAATCATTTACACGGCCATATTTTCCTAACCTGTGACATATGAGTGGTCCTCTGAGAATTTGCGCTCGGAGTGTACGCTTGAGACCTGCTGCAGGACAAAATGGAAATCACGTGGTGTGGGAAGTGAAGATAATCATCTGTCGAAACTTATCCCTGACTACTACGTGGGCAGAAGCTGGAACGAGCACTTCATCAATGAGATTTTGTGCGTGGCTTCGTCAAACCTTGAAGGCAGGGATGCGGAACAACCGGCCAAGGGGCAGAGTAAGGCCCTCGAAATTATTTTGTTCATGCCCGGCCAAGACAACCGCAGGCAGGACTCAAAATTTAATAAAGCTTGGAGCTTTCTTTTTTTTCATAACAACATATGTTTTTATTAAGAAAAAAATTATCATCATTTAAGTTTTGAGGGATAAACAAGAAACGATTTTTACGGGATAGACAGGACACAGACGAGTGCATGACGGGACAGTCCTACTTCTCGTGGGCTGCCCGCGGTCCATCTGTATTGCTTAGACTTAGAGGACAGTCAATGCCACGTAGGCTATGGGAAAAGTGTTAATATTCTGGTAAAACTACGGCTTGACCAAATATGGAAAGTTAATTTTTAAGTTGATAGGTTTTTATGACCAGTAAATGATGTTATAAATATATATAAAAAAGTTCTTGACTTACTCTAAAGCATCCTCTTTTCCTTTCCACTTAAGCAATTTGTAAGGCCTATGTTTTGATATTTTTATTGTTTGTCTACAGGTTATTTTAAGAACCTGGCTTTAATGACATATTTAAACACGATAAAAGGTTAGAAATGCGATGGTCACAATACGAATTCAGGGGCGTGGTACACGAACAGCAAACAAGAGAAAAGGAAAGTATCACCATATTAATAGCAGGAATGCCAACTCTGTCCTTCCTTTACTCGGCAAGCTAAAGAACAAAATGTCTAAAGCATTTTTGTAGTTTGTCGGTTGTCGTAAACAGGATCAGAAGAAACTCTTTTGATATCGCCAGGTAAAAATTGACCGTTTCACGCATGTTCTTGTCACCTCCTTTAGCTATTTCTTGCTGCCTTCGTCATCCGTTTGTTGATTTTTCGTCCATCGTGCCTTTCACCCGGATTTTCGTTTCCGCTTTATTGCTCGCCAGACTTCCTGGAGTGCAGAGGATCAACGCGTCTGGTGACTAATTTTTCCCCAGTTTCAGGAAAATCCTGTCAGATACTATTTTTTATTGTTTACAAATGTTTGCTCCGTCACACTTAATCACGGAGACTCCATGCTGGGCCAGGCTGACCTTAGCCTGCCCTTAAAGCCTCACCCGAGTCCAACATGAAATTAAAAGCAAAGTTGTCATTAAGCTTGCAGAACATGATGCTACAATAATTCATCAATTTTTATTAATTGATAGACCAAATGATGACTTTGTCCTTCCACAGCACAGATTGTGATACTCTAAATCTTGTACCTCCGTTTCTTATAAGGTGCTATACCCATGCATGCACTTAACAATAATTTTGCGCTCGGGTTACTCTTTAAATGGGTTGCCCTGTACTTGACGGCGACGACACAGATAATGCCCCAGATAAGGACTCATTTGATGATATTGAAACCACTCCAGTTTCCCCTCTAATCGTAATGTTAGGACTTTCACTGCCTTGCCACTCTCTCGTACTTAGTGTCAGCGAGTTGTGATGCCCGTGGCTAGAATCTCGCAAAATTGAAAATGAGATTGGGTGCGTATTTTTTGTGAGATGTTTTCCTCGCCCGCGGAGTCTCAGAGTAAGATCCTGTCAAGTACAAGCCTTTACTCGGCTTGAGATGCTGCTTCTAGTCTGAAAATAGCTTTACAAATGTTCTCCAATTTCCTACATCCTCACGTCGATTGACAGTTCTGTTACCAGACTCTGAGAATTTCATCGCTGGTCCAGATGTTCCCGCATTTGAAACTTGGATAGTTTGAGGAAACAAGAAATCTACTGAAACAACAGTTTTTTAAAATTATTTTTGGTGTATGATTTAATGGAAACTCTCTCGACCTTCTGATCTGGCAGGGAACTTTTTTATAACCTTGGAAGTCAATCGCTTTTTCTAAATCTCAGTTTGTAACGACCAGCTAACAATGAAGCCCGGATGTCCATCTCACACATAAGCAGGCATTGAACACGGGAGTCGAAAACATTACAGATGATGCTCCACAGAATATCAGCAAGGAGAAGTTGTCAATATTGCACACACACACACACACAAGCACACACACACACTCTTTGACCAGTCCTCACATTATTCCGCTTCAAACATTCAATTCTTTCCTGAGACAGAATGTGAGATGATACACCGATTGTTTGAATTCTTCTTATGCTATTTTTAATTCTGTTGGATCCATACTTCTTCGTCATGTGCGGCGAAGAGGTCGATTTTTTCGTCCGTTAAAAATGCTGGCTGCACTTGTATTTCTTCTGTGAGCTTCTTTTCAAAAGTTCATGGACGTCTGCAGAACTCTCGAAACTTTCAGCATGAAGTTACAGTTACTGTCTGTCTGTCTGTCTGTCTGTCTGTCTGTCTGTCTGTCTGTCTGTCTGTCTGTCTGTCTGTCTGTCTGTCTGTCTGTCTGTCTGTCTGTCCGTCTGTCCGTCTGTCTGTCTGTCTGTCTGTCCACCTCTTAGTCCGTCTTTTCATTCTTTCTTATTTTTTTCTGCCGTCTTTCCTTTTTTTTCTTTCCTTCCTTTTCAGTCTAATATCATTAACAGTAACATTTATCTTTACAAGACCCATCTTCTTGACAGCATATTGGGATTTTTTTATTAAAATATTTTATTTAGCTGGTCACAAAGTGCAAGAGGAGAAGTTCATGGAGTTTTACCGTGCAATATGTTGTACTCTATACACTTTAATGAAAGTGTACAAGATGGAGGGCTCCCCTAACCCTGTCTCCTGCCTCCCACTCGTTGTGTTCAGCTCCTCATGAATGGCTGTTTGCAGCTCACCAGCCTTGTCTAATCGATCTGATTGAACTGTTTGTCCGACAGGGTGATATCGATAACGCTCGGTGGGACAGAGGCGTTATTAACGAGTCTGTGACGTCATTAGACACAGTGAGCAGTGGTGTCCGGAGTTATCTCCTCCATCTCACTGAAATGTTTGTCTGACTGGGCGACATGGGTAGCGCGTGGTGCGAGGGAATCACCAGTAACAAATCTGTGATGTCTACACACAGTGAGTCTCGGGAGTTTTGTAAGGTAGACCGTTACACAGGCCATAAAAACAATTACTTTTATCTCCCTTCCTGTTGCTAATGTTGGGTAGTTGGTGCCAGAGTAAATAATTGCAAGTATTTTTCCCCCAAGGCAGTCAATCAGGAATCAAACACATAAGCAGTGCATCCTTTTTCTCACATCGGAGCAGTCATTTCATCATTTGTCATACAAACCAGTTTCAGAAAGAACTAGCTGAATAATAAACAGCTTAATCAGTAACAAAATATGCGCACATTAACATTATGGCAGCTTTAAAATATTCAATAACAATGTTTCACCAAAGCAAGGTCTTTGAACCTTAACAGTGCCCACGTGTTTACAACTGATTTACAAACAGAATGAACTTTCCATCCAAAATGTATATCTCACGGGACCTGAGGGATCTGCTTCTATTCTGGTCTATGTCATCAACAGTAAAAACTACACGTGGGAGCAGAAACATGGAGGCAGCTTTCGTCTGATAACTGTGAAAATGCGCTTTTTTATTGGTTCCTACTTAGAGGTTATTTTTAGCCCATCTATTAATTGGCTTTCCTGCTTATAAATGGTAAATAAATATTTCATAAAATTTAATGATAAACCTTGGACAGTCGATGCATTTTTAATTGAGAGGACCATGCAGAGAAAGAGGTCAACAACACAGACTTCAGGATGACAGAGACGGTACCCTGTGAAGCCTCGGTCTGGGGAAGAACTGGGACCATATGTTAATTAGGGGTGACTGTGTCCAAATGTAATAATTTTATCATTTTCCTTTGCATGGTGATGTTCATAGGTAAGTATCTCGAGAACAGAAGGATTGCACTTATCTGTACTCATTAGGGATAAAATGCATTGCCTAGTCCTGTAATAGTCCTGCTCGCACCTGGGCAAACCTACATTGTCCAAACTCTTCATACTTGTCAAATATGTGATTATATTTGGCAAAGTGTTTGCCTATCGTACGAAAATCTGGGCACAGATAGTAATACGTTAGACAATGTGTATCGAAGAAATCTGTTGGGGTTTTTTTTTTCTTTTTCGTGCTTTCAAGGATCGATGACCATGACTTGAGAGATTTATTGTCGAGGGCAAATGTTCAGTAGATGGCTGGTGAAGCCAGTCCGCACCAGAAATGATGATTAACCCCTCGGCAAGTCTCTCCAAGATTTTGTGCTTCTAAAAAAAAAGAGCTTTGTGCTGTTTACACTGAGAACAGGAGAGGATCCAGACAACTGCACCAGACAACTGCAGACCATGAGCGGATTTTGGGGTTTCACCTAAAAGTTATGTGCTTGTTTTCGTTGTCCTGAATTTCATCAGCTTTCCTTCTAAGACACTATTTTTTTTTTTTTTTTTTTGTCTGTGTAACCATACACATATATCTAATCATTGTTTTGTTAGAATTCGACAGCCATCTTCCGGTTAGTTGTCATCACTTCCACCGCATAGTTTAATGGAGAGTAGATGGTGTCATTGATGTTTTGTGCGGTAAAGTTAATGGCTGTTTATAATTGAAAGCATTATTGTAATCGAAATATTCACGCCAGACATGCACCAGATGTTCACTTGAACACCATTACATGTCGCTCCTCTTATGAGCATATCGTCTTCTACTTGTACAGTCACAAATAGGCAACAGAGAATCATTTCAGTTAATCATCTCATGGGTCAAGTAATAAAAGAAAATGTAAAAATAGATTTGCTTTTTTATTAAGAAATGATGCAAAGTAGTAAGATTGGTTTAAACACATTGTTAAAATTAGTGCAAAATATGCTTCAACGAAAGCAAGTATGTCAAAAATCTTTTCATCTGTTCATTGAATGAAAAAGTTCTTAAAATGAAGGAATAAGACATGTAGGCGTCTTTCCTAAATTAATGTCAAAAGTTTGGGTATTTCACTCGGAATTACATAATAACATGACAAGTCTCGAGAGATTTCGATGTTCCTGCCATTCTGAAATCAGGGCTCTAAGGAGATGATAATGGAGTGGCAATTTTTTTCGAAAATATATGTTTTCTGCTTGATAAAAAGCACTTTTGTTGATTACTCGAAAACACACATTTGGTACTTTTTTTGTTTTTGCCCCTTTTCTTTCCACAAGACAAAGATGTAAAGACTCGTGAAGGACAAAGGACTTTTTTCTTCTCTTGTAAAAGCAGATCTTTGTTTACGCCCTTCGTTTGAGATTGACAGCAGCGATGGCGAAATTAATTTCTATTCATTTGTAATACAGTAATAAACATTAAGCACAATTCAGGAATCAGCTGTATTCAAAGATTTGTTGATTCGCATGGCTTTGGCTGTCGTATACTATTACTGCTAATCAATGGTGGTCAATGCCCTCTTAAGGTCCTAAAAGTTCAGATCCACTTTATATCATGGGATGTGAGAAAACTGTGAAAAACTGTTACTGGCCGTTGTCATACTCTCCACTTCTGAGCGAACAGCTGTGATTGTGAAGTAGTTTCATGAAAAATCCCACAATTTCCAGCCAATTGTAGACTTTTGTTATTGAGTTTATAATTGTCTAAGTACGTTTGTTTTGCTAGATATTTATTTAGGAATCGGCTTGGTATACCTTCTATAAGAACTTTTTCTTGAAAGTATGTTAAACCTTTGTTAAATGTTTATTTGTTTTTAAGAATTTTCCGACTTACTAACCAGTTTTCAATTGACTGCAACATTATTTGATAAATATCAATTTTCTCTTTACATCCCAAAATACTATTTGGTTTCTCATGAACAGGATAGCTGGAAGTGGACAGGACGCTATTTTCTCGAAAAAGAACAGTCGTCGCTTAACGACACCTTGATGATGAATGGAAAATCGATTTCCGGTCGAGGACAAAGTTCTCTGTTCATATGAGTAGGTTTTCTCTGGGTACTATGGTTTCCTCCTGCATTTTGGTGTCTTTATTTATAAACTGGCTGATACTTTTGTGACCAGAAGTGCAATTTAGGAAGTTCACTCTTGTTTACGTGTGTATCAATTAGCCGATGGTAAAAATAGCTTCATCATCCGGCGTTTCTCTCAAAGTTTCCAAGAACCTCTCGACAAACATTAGGTGCGGGACTTCCTTTATTGAGGATAACAGCAGTGTAATCAGAGCTGTGGCAAACACACAGTCGATGTCGGGGACAGGAGTTTTATGGCAATTGTCGCCGTGGGACCACTCTATTTGTGGCGCGACCTCTCAGCACCACCAACAATCTACAGGATGTTTGTGGCTTCTGTCGGGAACTATGGCATTGGTACTCGAAGACAGCCTGCAAATATTAGTGTCTCCCACGTGACGAGCAATCAGTCTCTATAGGGAGAGATGATTGACGGGTTTGCCTTTCCCCAGTCCTGCCGCAAGATTGATGTTGAACACTTTGCGTGCCGCGCATCCGGCGTCCAGAAACATTTTACAGAAGAAGAGTCTTTGCACTTAGTCCTTTATTTCAGAAAAACAGATTGATTCTCGGCTGTAATTTCTTTGAAAATACAGCAAATATTGACTGTGACTACTAAATTCTCTTTGCGCCGGTCTGAGTTCAATTAGCATTCCTGTTTTAATTAATGAATTCATGAACCAGAACGTTGTCTGATAACTGTTTCCGATCTGGAACCTTTCATAATGGGATGGAGACAATATAAAACACCTTTAGAGGCTTGTTTGTGTATAAATGTATTACTTAATGTAAGCTTAAAATTTTTGCCAACAAGCTCCATGTTGAAGCAGATTGTTCTCGCTTGTGTGTGAGGACATGCACTGAATAATCTATATCATTGTTATTTAATGCCAGAGTTCCGTGAGCATGTCTCTAGAGATTCTCTTCTCCATCACACCATGACCTCCGGTCAGCACACCCCCACAATAAATTTCAGCCCCCGCTTTAAAGCCGTGTCTTACAAACGGTGAACTATTTCCAACGGTCGTGTTCAGCGCTCTTCATGAGTTATTGTCATCAATAAACAATGGGCTATATTTTTTACACATTACACCCAGCATTCCCTAGCCAGACGAACGTGGAGAAGTTTTTCCTTCAGTTCCGAAGATTTTTCAGGGCGGTTAGATAAAAAGCTTTGTCAAATTTGGTCAAACATTAGTCCGTATTTATAAGAGTTAAGAACGGACTATGAGCCCATATTTCAGAGCCATAGAGTAGAATTGAGTGTATTTATGTATAAAAATGTTAAAGAACAACGATGGATTATGATCATCTAACTACCATAACACGTTTAAGATACTACTTCTTTCCGTGCTTCCTCTGCCAGGTCATGCAAGGAATGAGTAAAAACACAACGAAATGACAAGTACAATTCAAGATATTTTTAAGTGTTAACAGTAGCTTGTTCACGTTTTCCAGTAACCACTCTTCATACTTTGAAATAAACCCACATTTTCTAAAGATAACTATATTCGATTTATCAATGTTTGCTTCACGTTCCAAATTTCTAGACACATTGTCCAGAATATTTAACTGGTTTCGTAATTAAAGTTCGATGTCTATTCCTCCAAATCGATACATAACAGATCATCATTTCGTTCTCGGTAATAGGAATTGTCACGTCTCTCGAAAGTTCTCTCAAAGAAAAAAATAATTGGTGCAAAGATGCCGACTTTCTCATTTCTCCTATGCCGTCCTCTGTTCATGACCACGATGACACTGTCTGAGCTTTAAAGATTTCTTGCCAGGCGTCGCTGTCAACGGGAGGCGTAAAGTGAGTACATGTATAGGAGTTGAGATTATGGAAAGTTCGTGCAGCAGCTGCTGGAAATCGCCGGCCTCCCGAGGGAAATGTCGTCTGGTGTGAAGTCCTGTTTACCGCTCGCCATCACAATGGCGGGAGCGGGGGAGAAAAAGGAGCAGGAAGGAAAGTCTCGTCGATGACAATTTGTTGCAGTGTTGCCGCAGTCAGTGGTGTAGCTTTATTTTCTTGTTTGCATCCGCTGTCTGTCAGGCCAGAGAAGTCAGAGATGTTTGAATCTTGGATTGATTTGCTTCCGGAATTTTGGTCGAAGGACGAAAAAAAAAGATATTCTATCTTCTTGTTTTTACTCTTTTTTTTTTTTGTTCCTCCACTGGGTACAAAATCTTCTATAATCTCTCTGCCAAAACAACATTTGATGAATATTTGGCATCGAAAGTAATTTATGTATGGATGCTAAAAACTACTGCAGGAAGGATTTCTATATGGGTTTGGTTATCAAACGTTATCGGAACACTCACTAACCGAGCAGAAAGTCGAGCAGTTTGGTAATCATCAGTAATGCAAATAGAATTGTTCTATTTTTCCAGCATATCTAATTCAGACACATCCGAGCCGTACCCGACCACATGAAAGTCTATCGCCTCTCGTCATTAAAGTCAAAGGTCAGGTTATTGACGTGTCAACGGACGTGAGGATCGGTATTATCGGGGGCAAAGCTTGACACTAAGTAGATAGACACCTCCACATTCACTCAAGTTTTTATAGTTTGCACCCAGCTGACCTCTCATGGTTTCTTAAGCAGTGGTTCAAATGATTACAGAGCTCCATACTTCACAGAGTTAGTTTGTTGCACAGCACGTGACATTCTTCATTAATGAAGACGTTGGCAGTTGCTGCTGACGTACTGACTGAAACGTTGTTACGTTGTTGATTGCAGCTGCTCAGCTCTTGATGCAATAGCTAATGATTTCCTTTGCCAGCCCATAATAAATCATCCACTTCATCTTTTTCCCTTCCTTTTTCCCACCCCCATAGCAAGAGCTAACGAGTGAGAGAACGAACAAAACCTTGTCTAATTAGCAAAGCCACCGCTGCTATAATATTTCAGTGACATTTAGGATCCACAAAATTCGATTACGATTCTGGCGAAAAATAGACACCAGATAAAAAATAATTCCTTTCCAAAAGCACTGCACAGAAACAGGGAGGAGATCATGATAAAGCAAAAGGATAAAAAGCAAAATGGTTTCAAATACCTAGCAACCAAAAATAGCCAACGTGTTGTAAGGCAAAGACATACACTGGAGAATCCCTGGTAGGCCGGGAATTCTAGATGAAGTAGATATTTAAAGTAACAAATGACTGATCTCAAAAAAGAAAGTTTAATTACGTGTGGGTTTGTTGTTGTTGTTTTTTGTTGTTGTTGTTGTTGTTGTTGTTGTTGTTGTGTTTTTTTGTGCTTTTTGTGTGGTGTTTCTTTATTTTTACTTTTTTTAATGAACCGCCTATAAGTTTCTAGATGAGTTTCATTTGTGTATGTAGTTTATTTTTTAGACAAAATAAAGTTCATTTTTGCACAAGTCATTTCTGCAACATTACAGATATATTTCTATTAGTGTCTGGCGCTCATTTCTTGCTAGGATGTATTTGTGTTTGATTTTCCTCTGACAGTCCCTCATCAATAACAGACTATGTCTCAATGATTTGTGCATCTATTAACCACACCAAACTGGTTTCCAATAAAATGATAGTTTAGGGTAAAGCGTCTATGATTACTTATAGAACTGCCAGCCTTGTCACCCACCCTGAATATATTTCCGCCAAAATGATTTTTTTCCGTCTCGTAGATCACCGGACCTTTTCCTCTGTCATTAAAAACTCCAATAAATATTGCTAGCTATCAGATGGAGGTGACATTTCCTTTTAGCTGCATGTAAAACTGGATATTTTGTCTTAAAAGATTTAATTTTATTTTCCACAGATGAAGGAATAATGGTTGAACGATGGTTGTGACCTGCATACATCTCTCATGTGAGCACTCTTCAGAAGAGAAGAAGGAAGAAGAGGGATAAATACTGTGTTTGACCACTAGAAACATAGACACTGACTTGCGGGTGCACTGAGAGCACTCGGTGTCTCATTAACATCAAAGAAATTAAAATAAAATTTAAATACCTCAGCAATCATGTTTCGAAGTGTTTTAAATGCTCCAGTGGGCTAAGAATCAAAAATATTTTCTTATCCTGATGGAGTTTAGGAGTAGTTGAAACGCACCAGGTCCTTTGATGCAATTGTTTGATATTAAGAACCCCTTCTTCAAAATCCCAGAGTTACCTGCGCTGCCCTGTGTTAATCCACGACAGTTAAAGGCCTGGTGAGGCGCCATCATTTCCTGATTATCTCTCAACCGACAACAAACTCTGAAGTCCAGACAATCCTGCTAACACGTTGAGAGACAAGGCAGTTAATACTTGTACATTTGTGTCCTTAAAATATTCATTGCTTGTTGGAGTAAAGGCTTAAAATTCCCTAAAGATTTCAGATAGTAAAGGGAAATAATACATGCAATACTCTCTGGAAAGCCTCGAGAAAATAAAGATAGTGTCCCTGAAGGCTCGTAAATTATATCGCAAAATATGCATGGTTAAATAAAGCTTTACTGCTGAATAAATTATAGTTTTAATAGTAATAATAAATAAAAGTAAAGCTTGTGCAAAGAGGGCGCACAACAAATCCAGAGTAAGAGTCATGGAGACCGACGCCAATGAGGACTTTGGCACTGACCTTTTGAACCTCGAAGTGACCTCCAGCCCGTTGAGCTTTGAGGTCAATGTCACGAACAGCACTAGTGACGCGTGGACCACGATGTCCATGACCAACATCTCAGAGGTCAGGCAACTGGTGGCCCTGACCCAGGACATCAAACGCTACTACATATGGGTCATCCTTGCCTTTGGTTTCCCAGGCAACCTGGCCAGCCTTGTCGTCATCCTTCGCATGCGATGTTTTGGGTCACCGGCGCTGTACGTGGCCACGCTGGCCGTCGTCGACAACCTCGCCCTCATCGTCAAACTTCTCATGCTACATGTGCAGAAGGTAATGAGAACAGTAGGACTGACCTTCACATTTCTGACGGCCTTAACCTTGCGACCTTCATTCATAATCCAACATTCTACCATTCATTCATTATCCAGCCATCATCCACTCTCATCAGTCGTAGCGATCACTTGTCTTCAAGAACCCGTCGATCATCTATCATTCATTTATCACCTCCCTTATTACCTGTCATCTTCAAGCAATTAATGTTAACAGCGGAATGTGTGTGTGTCGTGACTGACCTCTCGTCCCAGGTGGTTTTTGGCACTCTGGGCTGCAAGTTCTTGAACTTTTTGGGTAACCACCTGGTGGTGTACGCCAACTGGATCCTCATCGCCTTGGCCATCGAGCGATTTGTAGCCGTGTGGGAGCCCCTGAGGATCTCCAGGACATGGACCCCGCACCACGCGGCCGTCAGTCTGTTTGTTGTCTGCCTGGTGGCTGCGGTGCTGACATCCCCTCTTCTCGTCATGGTTATCTACAAACCCGAGACAAACAGCTGTTCTGTTGAGGAAGAATATCGGTGAGTGCTTGTACCTCGAGTTACCCATAACTATCAGCTCGTTATGCTTGCCGCTAAGGAAACACAGTCACGTGACCAGCTATCAGCTCGTTATGCTTGCCGCTAAGAGTAAGACTAAATGACTGTCGGCAGGTCGGCGTTGGTCATATGGCAATGGGTGCAGACGACAGCTTACAGCTTCGTGCCCTGCGTTCTGCTCATCACCTTCAACCTTCTCATCGCGCTGCTCATCGGGAGGGCCCGTCGTCTGCAGCGCTCCCTCACCCCGCCCCTCAGGCACCACCGGCGCCACAGTCAGCGCCACAGTCTGGCCAGCGTGCAGCGCCAGGCCACCATCATGCTGGTGGTGACGTCAGTGGCGCTGGTGCTGACCACCACCCCGGTGTGCGTGTACCTGCTGGTGCAGCAGTGGTGGCGGCCCCTGGAGGGCACGGCCGAGGCTGACCTCAAACATTTCGTCAAGAGCCTCGTCTACGTGGTGTGCGACGCCAACCACTCCGTCAACTTCTACTTGTACTTCGTCAGGTCAGAGCCGCGTCCTACCTCCACTAATTAAACAAATAAACTCTTGACTTGGATCTTATATCTATGTCTGTCACACACACACACACATATTCTATCTCTATTAGGCACACTTCATTTACCTACATCTGTGAATAACACATAAACATTCGCTCTCTCTAATATGACACGTACACTCGCTCTGTCACAATCTCTTCTTGATCCTTGTCTTTACTGTGAGACACACACGATGTTAGAATCTCTTATACAACACCTCTTCCTCCATGTGGCGCTCTCTTTCGATACATATCAACCAACTCTAAAACACACATATAAACAGACATACACACGCAAAAGCACACGCACACACGTCTGTCTCTCGATGTTTGAAATCTCTGTAGCTCTGCTTTTCCCATTAATTTTATTGAAAGAAATAAAACATCTATGTCAGTCAATCAGTCATTCGTCCTTTGAGTGGTACCGGTCGTTAATTGGCAACACATGGATGGAGGCGGCAGCTGGCAAAGTCCGACATTCACGTCTTGGGCGATAGTGATCAGGTTCTGTAAAGGACTACGAGTCCACTTCTTCACGTTTGTAAACCAGTCTTTCCTCTTCCACCACCATCACCACCTCCAGAGAACCTTGAAGCAGAACCCTTAAAAAGTGTTGTTCTGGGCCTCGTGGCCAAAACAAATCAGTCTAACTGTTGCAGGTAGGGGTTCCTGGTGTTCTACGAGCTAGGAGAGAATGCTTCGTACACAATCATTATTAATCTTATCTTTCCTGTACGGTCCCGTTATTACTAAAGATGCTTCTCTATCAGAATGCAAATCCTGGTTATCAAGCCTCTGCCAGTCCCACAGTGTCCCATCAGTACCAGATCATGGATGGGCTCAACGGCTTCACTTTGGCGCTGGTGTAATGTGTGGACTCTCCATGTCTATGCCGATGTTTGTTGTAACTTATGTCGGCTTGTGTGTGTGAGTGCGTGTGTGTTCGTGTGTGTGTGCTCGTGTGTGTGTGTGTGTGTGTGTGGTGTGTGTGTGTGTGTGTGTGTGTGTGTGTGTGTGTGTGTGTGTGTGTGAGTGTGTGTGTGTGTTTTCATTAGAACCAGTCCATCTTGTATGACGTCAAGTGTAATAAAAACGATGCTGAAATCATACTTCAAAGATTGGACATGTCCACGTGTTTGTTGTCCGCATGTGTGTGCGTGCTCTTGTTACGAAGCATGGTTCAGGCTTCAGTTGTCGCAGAACCAGTTTTCGTCTTTCGTTGCAGTGCTCGCAGTTTCCGGTCCCACGTGTACAAAATGCTGCCGTGCACCTGCCTGCAAAGAAACAAAGTCCCTGGCAAGACCGACCAGCATGGCGGCGCGAGGATTTACTCCAGCGCTAAACTTCAGGCCAGCGACAAGGACAGAGACAAGGCGCTGGCACTGCTCTCCAGTCCCCGCTACTCCCCCTCCCTTGGCGACAGGAGCAACCAGAACAGATAGTCCTAGAACTCACAGAGGGGTAGAACCTTGTCAAACGTTATGCCTTAGCAGTGAAGATTGTCTGTTTGTTTGTCTGTCTGTCTGTTGTTTGTCTGTTTGTCTGTCTCTCTGTCATTTCCCTCCCTTTTGTCCAGCGAACCTGATTAGATGAAGAAGGTGTTTGTTTTCAAGACACCTAGTTCAGGTAGAGCTCTACTTTCTAAAATTATTTATGTAGTGCAGATGTTAAATTGTTCTATTTTTGTTGTTGATTGTCTGATCGATTCAGCTTCAACTGTTGATAAAGTAGCGAAACACGTGTGTCTTGTTTTCAATGTTTGCGCGTGTGTGCGTGAAATTGCCTGTGAGGGCGAGTTGTCAAGCTACTAAAGTTCATGCTCCATTAAGCTACTTTTTGTCAACACCTACCACAGCACGTGTAAGCAAATACATTTCGTGCTTTCTACTGAATAAGAATCTTCCGATGCCAGAAGTTTCCCCAACCAGTAAATCCACTTCACTTTGAAATTTGATTTTACCCGTACACAACGCAGCTAAAGCTACTGACCGTAGACTTACCACGAACTTGTATTACTGGACTGCTGGCAGACGACTTTTTTTTTCCAGTAAAGGAGGCATGAGACTACAAAGCTTCCGGTTAAGTCACATTCATTGTTTAGGTTCACCGAGACTAACAGCGGATCACTTCGCAAGAGGCTAAGCGTTGGTCTTGGAAGACAGACAGCAGTCCACCTATACACATCCATGGACATACGCCGTACAGGTCACGTGACTCAGCCTCGATTTGCTATCTTATCGTGACATCATACATTTCAGTTTTATTACAGAAGAATACCGTGATCTATACAAAGAAATCAGCTCGACAGTTCTGTACTGATTAATCGGTTTGAACTGTGCCCTCGCTGCCCAGGATGAGGCTCAACCTCGCTAGCTTGCCTCCTAGTCTCAACCCATAGTCTTCTCTGGGTGATGCTTCAACCTTGACATGTCTAGCTTGTCCCAACTATCCTAGCTTGAAATACAATAAGACAGATAATTCAATTGTATTTTAAAAGCAAGTTTTATGATTCATAACAACACCAAATAAGCTCTTCCATAAATGAGAGGAGGTTTGTTTCATGGAGAAACTATGTGAGGCTTGCCACAAGGACCGCAGGTTGGATCAAGGGTAAAGGACAACATTTTGTTTCACAAGTAACACCTTCATTTGTGTCTCTTGTGCGAACTTTCCCTTCTGAACTCGTGAAGACCTTACTTTAGCGACTGTCGTCCAGAGACAACCAGGGAGCACAAGTATGAATTAATTTTGGAGTTGCGATGGAAACGATGGTTTAATACCTAAATGAGGATCTAGATTAGTTTATGCGATAGGATTGAATTGCAAAGGCTGAACCTATTTATTTCCCAGTCTTGCTTATACACCCTCAAATCCCTATGAATCTTTAAAGCCCCGGCTTGCGGTTCATACCAGATACAAAGGCGATCAAATCAGAAAAGTCGGAAGTATTTTAGCAGCAAAGCTATAAGTATCTCTTATCTCTGAAGCCAGGCAGAATTAAATGATAGATACAGACTTCTGAATCATGTCCTATCATGGAGCCGACAGACCTGTTTGGAGGTGATTGTAAGTAAAATATTTTGTTTTGTACAACCTGAAATTTTGATTGGACTTGATTTAGAAAGTTAGTAGATATCATTTAACCAAGCTTACCATTTAACTTGCTTTTCCCTTTAATCTTCACGGCAAAATGATAGACCATACCACTATTAATTTTGTTGCAAAAGCAAGTCCAATCAACTACAATTTAATTACTATTTCAGCCTGGAACCTATCGCCAGAGCTTTAATTAAATGTTAGTGAAACATTTGCATATTTGTCTAGTTTTTGTTGTGTAGTCGCAGAAAATTAGGATACAACTTTCTTCCAAAGTCCCGATGAGGACTGTGATGCTTAAAGGCTTGTAAATCGTGACCAGTCCAAAGTATTGTTCTAGAATTTTGGGAGTCAGTGTTTTATAACGCATTTAATAGTCTTGTACTCTGGTTGGTCTTTAAAGAATTAGCTGCTGGAGTCAAATCGAAGAAACCAAATTTTGTTTCTGGTTTTTCCCTCGCTGCACTTTGTTCTGTTTGAGGAGCAACCAGGACTTGACATTCTAAACCTCACACATTCCTAAGCATCATTATCCCAGTACACTAAGCTGCGCTCTGCTTACCCAAGATAAGACATATCTTCCTCCTCCCAAAATAGTTCATCGTGAGGGGCATGAGCGACATGAACGGTGCTCACCCAGCCAACAAATGGCCGAACTACATGGAAGAAGGAGACTTTGACGGGTTCGGACCGACGTGCCCGATTTCGATTACGGATGTAACTTGAAGATGTTTAATCAGGGAAAGTACATAAGCTGTTCAAGCATCATTACTGTAAGAAGAGCAGATGACACAAACGACGACCTGACACCACTTAAAGAAGGATGAGTCACACCGCACGAGAAGTCGCCGAGTGACCGAGAGCGCGAGACATGGCGAGCACGCTTCAACGATGTCCACATCGTGACGAATGAGATCACAACTAGAACAAAACAAGATAAGAAAGTAAAAAGCGAAAAAAATAAGAATAAAAACTGTAAAAAAATGAACCAAAAGCAGGGGAAAAAACAGGAAGAGGGAGGCCGACTGGTTCCCACGCATGCGCACTGTGCATGACATTTCTCATTAGACTTGCTAGATCTTTAATTTTCTGACACGCTTTTGGTTCGTTGGTTCATTAATTACGTATTTGTTCATTTCACTGTTTGTTTATTGGTTTCATTTTGTTTTGTTTCCGCTGGTCTGTTTATTTGTAGGCAGCATGTGTTTTGCACACCCACACACACCTAGTCTAGAGGCATACACGAGTTCCAGTGCCCCTGAATTACTTAGCTGTGCTCAGTACTATGTGTTTTTTTCCCTCCATATAGTGGTAAATACTTTTCCTCTCTCACCTCCTTCATTCTCGAAATAGACAGCCTGAAAATATTTTTTTTAAGTCTAACACGGAGGAATTTCCATGGATGTACTGGCGTTGTCATGACTACAACCAGAACTGTAGGGAGAGCTGAGACATAAGGTTAACTGTATTCGTTCACATTCATGGCATCATAAATCTCCTTCATGGAGACAAAAGGCATGTCCAGGGTATGTCAACTCTGTCGTCACTGCATTTGGTCGTCTGCTGGCACCCGATCTTGGAGGCTGGTTAGTCAGCTGGTGTTTGGTGTTTTTACGCCGATCCTCTAACTGATGGCATAGTCATTAGAGGAGGCTCTCCCGTGGATAAAACAGAGATCACACAAAAATGAAACAACAACAACAACACACACACATATTCGAGCTTGTGTGAGAAAAATATCATTTTCCGCTGTTTTTCTCGCCTGGCTGAGTTCTCACTTCTCTAGTAATGGCACAGTGTCAGCAAATTCATCTGTAAAAGCTTTCAGTGCTGCATTTATTTCTTATTACAGGTACTTGCTGCAAGCTTCATATCAACAAGTAAAGTTGGTCTATATTTTTCTTGTGTTTTATTATTCTTTTTTATTATTCGTGACAGTCACGCTTGTGACTTTGGGAGTTGCATGCAGTAGAATCAACTTTCGGTAGTTGCCAGGAGGCACGAGTTGTGTGTTTATCTGATGGATGTTTGTTTCTGTCTGTGGCCTGTGTGTCTGTTCAGTAACTCGATACATTATTTCATCTTTACAGACCCCACTCACTGTCACTAGACTTCTGTTTGACAAATAGTTGCTAAATTAATTGTTTTAAATTAAACTGCAGGATACTTTGGCAGGCCTTCAGGTGTCAGACAAACAGTCATTTTTCTTTCCGTCACAAAATGTTTCCATTGTAAATTTTTAATGAAAAATGAACGTTGTGATGTGATCAATGTTTGTTTCATATACCATTCGTCTCAGTTTACTTGACACACCCACATATATATATATACACACACACGTGTAAACAAATACGTTGGTTTTATTGTACCACGCAATGCCATCTGGCTCAAACATATCAGTTTGAAGTGAAACCGTGCCATAAAAGGACATAACTGATAACAATGGTAACAACCAGCAGGTGGTGGGTGCTTTGCTTTATATATAAACGAATGAGTAGAGAGAA
Source organism: Pomacea canaliculata (assembly GCF_003073045.1). Classification (NCBI taxonomy): domain Eukaryota; kingdom Metazoa; phylum Mollusca; class Gastropoda; order Architaenioglossa; family Ampullariidae; genus Pomacea; species Pomacea canaliculata. Next base: position 9,725,030 of record NC_037594.1, on the reverse strand, counting down.
AGAGAAAGCCTCGTCGGTAAGCGAACAGTGAACATCAAAGCCTAAGGGGGACAAAACTGAGGACAAGAAAAGTCTCGGAGTGTTTACGAGGTATGTGAAGCGCACTCTATTGAGTGCATCGTTCCTCTCCTCTCTCCTCCTCTTGTAAATGATTCAACAGAATCACTTTTTTTGTCTTTTTTCAGTATGGAGACAGGATTTAGTTCTTGTGTATAGGGTTACTTGTGTGATATTCGGTGACAAGATCAAGATCTCTTCTTGTATGAAGTTTAATGATAATGACAGAATTTTATTGAATTGACGTTCTGTTAGAACGAGATAAATATCATTGTTTTCAATTGTTTCTTATTTTATAAAAGCGTTTAGATAAGGGGATCACACGCTCGTGCGCACACACACACTCATCCGTTCCTCTCCTCTAAGAGCGGACAGCCGGGTGTTAGAGAACTGGTATCCACCGCACAGGCGCTCCGGTTCGATACCCGTATGACGCAGCAAACTTTCCCTAGTCGACCTAGTTGTCGAGAATGTTTACCTAACCCCATACAGGAGTAAATCAGCGACGTAAATAGATGGTCACAGCCCTCATACAAAGTAGGTCCCTAGAAAAGTGGGACTTACAACCCGCTCCCCAATGATATAAAATCGGGTAGGGCATAACTTTTACTTCAGGAAATCACGCCGATGACTAAATTTGACCTGCATAATAGAGTTTTGCTAACAACATGGAGCAGCCAGTAACAACCTGGATCCTGGGCGTTTGCCGGATGTTTCTTGGCCCGACTGGTTCTCAATGTTTACTGTCCTCCCTGTCACAGGACATGAGATGAGAGGACCGTCGCCAAGCGATTTAGTGAAGGTGGAGATAAACACTGCGAGTTGCCCACCTTTGTAAGACTGTCTCTCATTAATAATATCATATTAATATTATTTTTAGATATGGTTTCGGCAAAATCGAAGAGAGGAAGCAGGAAGCAGCTTTATAAAATGTTTTAAGCAAAGGAGTATTGTCACTGTCAAGAACGAAATTATGTCACCAACAGCAATGAAAGATTTATTCTTTTTAAATTAAGTCTGCGCCACACAAAGGGGTTTACTTCAATTTAAATGTGAATATATTTACTAGAAGTGCATGTTGCGACTTGGGTTTGGAATTTCAGACCTTATGTCACATATTGTGACAATAATGTGAGACGTGCCCTCTATGTCATATCTACGAAAAGGACGAGTGCTGTAAGGTGAGGACTGAGCAGACAGAGTGAGTAGGACTCCCTTCATCCTAACACACATACACTCTCTTCGCTCCCTTCTCTCTCTCTTAGCCTCTTTCTCTTAACCTCTCTCTTAACCTTTCTCTCTCTAACATTTCTTTGTCTCAACCTCTCTCTTAACCCCCCCCCTCTCTCTCTCTCTCTGCGCGCGCATGACGACAAGATTCCACGACATCTTTGTCTTGCATTGACGTCACCAAGTCGAGTGACGTCACAGACTCACGCATGAGGCCAAGATTAGTTTGTTTTGTGTTTCTGTCCTCTGGTATTTTTTTTAAAGACGAAGGATGGATGAATCAACAAACACAAACATGACACGCCATTACAAGTAACAAATGTCTTTCAGTCGGGATTTGTAAGACACAAAATTTAACAAGACCGCAAGATGAAGAGCGGGCTTCGTCTCCAGCCCTGTGTTGGCATCCAGACAAAGCATGACTTCGACTTGGCTTTGACATGACGGTTAGCGCTGGCCTCGCCGAGTCAGCTGTAACGGACCAAATGACGAAGAAAGAAAAAAACAAACAAACAAATAAAAAAATGTGGGCAAATATGCAAGGACTATCTTACTGGACTAGTTTCGCTGAGTTGTGTTCTTGTCGGGGGAGGATGGGGTCGGGAAGATCTGCCATGCTGTCGCCAGTTCAAACAGCAGAGACTAAATTCTGTTCTTGGAGTAATGTCATTAGCAGGGTCTCAAGGGGCAGACGGACATGATTGTTTTACATTGCACAGACCGTTCTCTGCTCTGTGTTGTATAATCACTGAAGATGGCATACCTTTTTTTTTAAAAAAAATTTCTCGAAAGGAGACAGTAGGCAGGTCCCGTGGGAACACAGTCTGGTGCCTGGCTACTGTACTTGTATGGCAAGACAATGAATTTGTTCTGGTGCCTGCAGTGCACGTGTGCAGACTTTCACAGATGAAAGCTAGGACAATGCACAGTTACGAACAGTCAGTACCCTAATTAGAGTGCTGCTAATTATTAGGACTATTTTGGTATGTCCTCTTGACGCGATGTTATCTTTCTTCGTTGTGATCAGCTGTTGGCTTCGTTTGCTTCGTTTAAGCTTACCTTGAAGATGAAATGAGGTGTTTTTTATTGTTGTTGTTGTTGTTGTTGTTGTTGTTGTTATTATTATTATTATTATTATTATTATTATTATTATTATTTGTTGTTGTTGTTGCTGTGGCTTCTGCTGCTGCTTTGACAGTAGTATAGTAATAGTGATGGTTCTGGTGGCGGCGTCTCGGTGACATCAGAAACAGTAAAGTAGTAGGATTTTTTTCTTTCTTTTTCTATTTTGCTATACCAGCAAAACACTCAACTGCTTCATGTGGTATTTTGCAGAATTCACATTTTAGCGACATACAAGCAGACATTACGCACTGACAAAAGATGACCTCAGCTGCAATTAATATTGAAAACTACAGCAACATATCAGTTCCCTCACTTCAACGGGATGAGAAAATTTCAAATTATTGCAAACTGACAGTTGGAAGCTGTTATTTAAAAGGTGCATTGTTAGGTCCATGCTGTAATTTGCTCTCTCCATCCTGTCCTCGACAAACGAGTTATTGTCAGGCGCCGTCACGGTCGACAGATCACACGAAGCAAACCTTTAACAGTAACAATCTTCACGCACCTTTGCGCAATGACTACGGTGTCATTTTATACAAACACCGGGGTTATCTGCGAGTTAAGGAGAATTAATTATGCGCTTGATTTATTTTTCTCCCCCAACAGCAGCTTGCGGTGTGCGGCTCGGCGGTGCGTGCTGACGTATGTAAAGGACGTTTTCAAGGATACACGCACTCTCTCTCCAACCGTTGAACTGAAAACTTCCGCCATGACTTTCTCCCTGAGTTTGGTGCTGTTGATGTTGGCAGTATGGGAAGTCCAGTCATCTGGTAATACTTTCTTCTTCTGCTTCATATAAGTCATTTTTTCACAAAAATATTGTTTCTCTTAACATTGCTTTCCGTCACATTCAAAAACAAATATATGTTGAAAGATCTTTTGTATTTTAGTTTTTATTAATTGTTTGCTATTTCTGTGTTTATTTATTTTTCAGCTATTTACCCGCTTTAGTTGTACTTTCTTTATTTCACCTTCCTTTAAATTAGCTCATTAAAAATCCAGATCCAGGTGCAAAAGAAAACAATTTTTATGTTCAGTCTTTTCTTATTTTGCTGCTACGTTGATTGCATTAATCATATTTACATTGTGAACGATATTTTAAACTTAGACTAGTACTGAAACTAGTACTAGGAAATCTTGTATAGCAAGCTCATCTCATAAAACAGTTGAAGATGTTGTATTTTATATCTGTTTTACATGTTTATATTATTTGTCATAGTATGTAACTATTTGAAGAGTAGACCAAATAGATTTTGTCAAAGGACAAATAACCAACTTTTTTAATGCCACTGTGAAATTATCACTTTGTAAATCATCATCTTAGTTTCCGATTCTCTGTTTTTGCTTACTCTTTGTTAGCTTGAGGGAGTAAATAGGATGGATGCGTGTTTGTCAATCTATTATTTATAGATATCAAGATATACTCAAAACTTTTTATAACAAGGAGCAAAAGTAAGTCAATTACTGTTATTTTCTTCATTTCTTTAAAAGGAAGTTAATGCACTGTACTGTTGTCAAACTTTTTCTAAAATTTTTGTTTAGCGCTTTTTGGGAAAAGTGCGCGAGGGAGACTGGAGAGAGAAGAGAGGTCGGCTTTGAGGCGGGTGAAGAGAGAGGGTGAGTAAGTGTGCTACAGATAAACTTTCTCTCCATCACTATAGCCATTGAGCTTAGCTTAGATACCAGTGTGTTCGAAGAGAAATAGAGTTTATACTTATAACTGACTGACACACTCATCTGTTTCAGCGTCAGTTTAACATTTTTTCTGCTAATTAAATTTTAATCTTCTGTTGTTTTTTTTTTCTGGGAAGCAGGAGGCTGGACATACGGATCAGGGAATAACGGTAAGTCAGCGCCTGCGTTCAAGCCTGTGTGTGTGAGAGAGAGAGAGAGTGTGTGTGTATGTGTGTGTGTGAGAGAGAGAGAGTGTATGTGTGTGTGTGTGTGCATATTTTCATGTATGTGTATGAATCTCTGTATGTATGATTTGTGTGTCTCTGTGAGTGTTTGTATGTGAGTGCATGTGTGTGTTTTTGTGTACAAGTTATAAATTTATGACCTTACATTCAGAAACTGCATCATGGAGGCACGGACAGAGGCAAACATTTCATTTCTGTATAAAACCTGTACAACCTCAATTACTTTCCCATTCGCAAGTATAGTGAAGTGACCAAGCTTGCTTGTGGTCATGTAGGTGTGAACTACTGGACCCACCTGTACGGCTCGTGTGGCGGTAAATTCCAGTCGCCCATTAACATCGACACTGAGAACCTAGTCTTCAACAAGGGACTTGGCGACTTCATTTTCGATAACTCTGATACAGAAAATGTGATTGTCAAAGTCATCAACGATGGACACACAGGTTAAAAAGAAAATCATCAAATTATTTTTACTATCGCATTGGCTTAAGCGTTCACTGACATTTTCTACAATCACACCTAACACACCTTCTTTCTCCCGCACCTGTACACACCAGAGAGTGAGAGAAAAGAGAGGAGGGGTGAAGGAATAAAGGGAGAGAACCACACACATATGTGGTTACTTGAGGAGTAACAGCCCTTTCCTTTTTTTCTTGCATTAATTAAAGATACATCCGTGTTAGTTGTCCTTCATGGGGGGTGTCGGTCTCTGCCCGTATTCGGTGCGTGGGAACTTGTTTACAGATGGGTGAGTATGAGAGGATGTATGTGTGTGTGTGTGTGAGAGAGAGAGAAGATACTTACCGTCACCTGGCGCCATTATTACTTTTTACTATGTGAATTATCAAAAAATTTGGACACAACCGCGTCAGGAGTTTCACCTTTGAAGTCAAAATATTTATCACGTGTTTTAATTAAGCCGTTTGCACGGTTTAAGAGAATTCTTAAACCTTTTAAACCCAGCTTAGTTTTTCTCTTGTGTAATGAATAAGTCAATATTCTACTATCGTTTCTCTATCATTCATCTCTATCACTCTCAGTAACACGCAAGACTTGTCTCTGTCAGTGAAGGTGGTGTACCAACAAGGGGGACTTCACGGTCCACTCACCTGGGCTAGCTCATGACAATTGTTCAGAGTGGCCAACATTCACTTCCACTGGGGCAGCACTGATGACGTGGGATCAGAGCACACCATCGACAGCATTGCCTATCCCATGGAGTAAGTTGTCGCCATTCTCAGTCTAAGGCCTTGGGAAGCATCTCAATGGCAAACATTAATTTTTTATGAGTGAAAGACGAGAAGTGAAATTCTTGGATCATTACAAGACAAACAACTGGTACAGCATTTGCTAAGCGTGTTTTCATTAGTCAAAAACAAAATTCAGAGTTTCGAAGACTATTATTTTTACCATAAATGATTCCATCGATTCTGTGAGTTGGTTTACTCAGGAACACAAGGAAAGGTACACAAGCAGGAGTGAGTCAGGTGTCATAGGAGAATGAGCGTAGCCATAGGAGTCTTAGCCATAGGAGAATTAGCAGCAAAAGGCTGTCTATGCCGAGGCTCGTCTCTAAGGCTTGGACTATTCGGAACCCAGACAAATCGAGGAATAACAGGACTGTGAACAGGTCTAGATCTTCAATCGTTGTGAGCTTTGCAAGAAACTGAGGCTTCAAAGACGAGAGAGCCCGAAAGCAGACGAAGATTACAGGAGGGTTCACCGGAAAATCCAGAAGAATATCAAAGCTCTGTATGATGGCTCAAGGAGTCCCATCCTGTTCAACAACCGAGTGGGAAAGTCGTTTTCCACAACGGTCGGTGTCCGCCAAGGTTGACCGCTCTCTCTGGTGCTGTTTAACATCTTTCTGGAAAAGATATTGTGAAACACTTTACAAGACCCAAAATCTCCGTCTTGATCGGAGGGAAACAGTTAAGTAACCTCCGCTTGGCTAACGACAATCTCATGGCCGGCAGCAACATCGAGTTGCAGTCCCTGACAAACAGATTGGCCGGATACTCAAAAGCATACGAGATGAGCATCAGCACGCAAAATAGTAAGGTCATGGTAAATATAATAATTTGCAATCGCTTTGGATCATAAATAATATTGAGAATTTTTTTTTCTACTAACCCGTGCTCGTGTATTTACAGATGCACATAGTGACGTGGAACACTGCTTACGGTACAATGGAGAATGCAATGACACACCCCGACGGATTGGCAGTCCTGGCTTTCCTCTTTGAGGTGTGTGCCGCTACAACCCCCACATCTTGTTGTTTATTTGTCTCTTGGTCCATTTATGCACAGAACATCGGCTTTTATTCCCATCATCCACCTCGCTGCCAAACCTTCGCAGTCTGACAGTCACAAAACACTTCACACACTCAGCATGTGTATAGCCTCAAGAAGACACATTTTGAAGGGCACTGGTCTGATGAACCAACACCGAACAAAATCTCAAGTGATTCAATGTACAAACAACGTTGTTTCTCAACAAATCACATGTTAGCAACATATTACTGATGTGCGACATTAAAAAATGTTGATGTTACTGACATGTGATTTGTTGACAGATATGTCAGTGTTGTCACATTTTAGCAATGTCACACGTCAGTGATGTCACACATCAGTAATGTCACACAACATTGATGTCACACATCAGTGATGCCACACGCCTGTGATATAGTATTTTTGTATTCAGCGAACGTAGGTAGGGCAAAGGAGTTCGGAAAAAAATCTGTAACTGTGTTGGGTTCCACTTACTATGTTCAGCCTGTTGCAGGTTGCAGGTTACGACAACCCTGTCTTTACTCGTCTCACCAAAACGCTGAACGGGATTCAGAATCCAGGTACGCAAAGCAGCTTACGGCTCTCGATAAGGTTCAGTCACAGACCTTATAGAGATAGAAGTTCGTCATTCAGTCTTACACGCTGAAAAAAACTAGCGGACGTCTTACACTGGTTTTCCAACAAAACAAAAGCATGTTTGTCATTTGTAAACACTCGTGTTACAGCATTTACACGTGTTAATCATGCCGTGATAGAGGGAGGGAGGAAGCCCGACAGGCATAAAGGGAAAGAACTCAGTCCATGAGAAAATATTTTTTACACGAGTTTTTTCCCTTTGACCACTTCAGACCCTTATTCACGCGACCTTCCTTTTTGAAAATTGTGAAAGCTTTTTTTGACCGAGCAAATAAGGACAAACGTTTAGCTATTTTTCGTGAGGTTGTTATATAACCATCGTGGAAAAGATTTACCAATCTTAGGAACATTTACCTATATTTTCCAGATCAAGAACTTGCTGAGCGCACCGTCTCATTTTTCACACAGATTTACACAACAGCGAGAAAACTAAGACAACAATCATATCATTGGGGCCTTAAGCTTGTGTTCCCCGTCCTTTCTTACATGGCACTACCTAATCCTTGGGAGCCATAAAACAAGATGTGTACAAGAGAATTAAAGATACATTTTCTTCGAGATTTTTATTTGTATTATTTGTTGGAGCGTGCCTACGTTATTTTCAAATTGTTGAAAGCATTGTTTTTTCATCACTAGACGATGAGGAGGACGTACAAGTTTTTCCACTAATCAACTTAATCCAGCATAACCACAAGTACTACAGGTATCAAGGTGGACTGACCACACCCCCCTGTTCAGAAGTCGTCCAATGGACAATCTTCAGGGACACCATCCACATCTCTAAGTCTCAAGTAAAAAAAAAAGCCACGTTTCGTTTTTCTAAAGAGACTTACTATATTTTTTCCTCGTTAAAATTATATATTCCTTAATATACTTTCTAATTTTATTCGAGTAACGTGGATGTATTTTTGATGGTTGGATGGAAGAAAAGGTAAACAAATAAAGAGAGAGGATAATGTCAAAATAAATGTCCAATTGCGTGAAATTTGTTGTCAGCGCTTATACTTTACAACAGCAGTTTATATTTGTTTGTTATTAAAGACATTTAATTAGTTTATTGCCACAGGGACAGCATCTTTACTCACACAGGTGTCCGTGTCATCTAGTATTTCTGTAATTTCAGATGAGTGCATTCCGAAAGCTGAAGTCACCAGGTATAAACGGAACATCCCAACCGCTAGTGAACAACTTCCGGCCGGTCCAGCCAATCAACTACCGCAAGGTTCAAGCCAGTTTCCTGCCATTATGAGGAACTCCAGGACTTATTCGTCATGCATATATTATGCGTTTCTGTACGGTTTTCGAATTTCCAGTATCAATAAATACTAGTATATAGGAATGCAGTTTTTGTATGTGAATATCCTTGTGAGTGTGAGAGAGAGAGAAATATCTTTACTTCTTAAGCGGTGAATTTACTTTTTTGGGGGAAAAGGGACTGTTTTATTCATACATGAGCATGATTATTTTTATTATTTTATAGTTTTTTAGCTACATTTAAATTTAAAAAAATAGTTTTAGAACAAGTTTTTAATTACGTAGCTGCGTCGGCAATAAAACAATCTCTCATTAAAAATGGTGTGGGTGTCTAAAGAAACCCTCGCTGAATACTAACCTTGTTCATAAATAATGATGGTTGAAGATATTCATGCAGAAAAACGGGTGTCGTGTTTTAGTTGTTGGCAGAGACACAGCGGTCCGGTGGTGCAGCGGCTAGCGCCTGTCACCAGTAGCGCGAGGACTGACTGTCCTGAGTTCCGATCTTGTCTCTGGAACGATGTTTTTTCTCTGCATGTGCATCTCTTTACAGGCACTGTCACGTTTTGCCATGATAATAGTTGAAGTGACTGGCTTGGTGTAGAATATATTTTCCCTTCCGACTCCATTCAATCGATCTCTTTCATCAACATTAATTTCTTTCTTTATTATTTTCTGCCCGTTGCTATAACTCGCACTACATAGACAAGAAACAATCTGTCTTCAACAATGATTAATACTAGAAACTGAAAACAAATCAGTTTTCTCTACTTCTCTCATACGAGATTAAACACTTCAAATTTATATTCAAGCTGAAAGTTGAAAACTACTCCGTGTGCACAGGTCATGACTATTGTGTGATCTTGTTCATGACATTACTTGTCTACCTTACCTGCTTACCTCCAGAGTACATACAGTCCTTGTTTTAGTTCTTTGCTAAGGTGAAAATCTCATTTTCTGTCTTTTTTACTCAGCAAATCTTGAGAAGAGTTCTAGGGTTTGGACCTTTACACGGTCTTACACTGAATGTAGTTTCACTTTGTAAAGAATTACACTTGATGGGGACAGTTTGTCATTTCAACACAATGTAAAATGTAGGGTTCTTCCTCACCTGCTTCTGTTGTCCTCTGTAACCTGTAATTGTCTTACTGACCTACATGAAGGGCGTATTTAAGGATCTACACACAGTTTCCCTCTCAGTGTGAGTGTGAGCTACCACCATGAACATCATGAGGCTGGTGCTGCTGGTGCTTGCAGCGACGGAAGTGGAGTTATTAGGTAACATAACCTGAAGTCTTCTTCTATTTCTTTTTAAGTTTTATTACATAGTTTTTTCACGAAAAATGTCATTTTTATCATTTTTTTTGTTTGCAAATTTAAATTTACTCAAGTAACTTAGTTTATTCTTTTGCAACAGATTTTTAAATTTTTATTTTGAATGTTTTTTTTATATCGTTTTATATTCTACAAAGTAAACTTCTGAGGAACACAGAACTCAAAACTGCTTCAGGTCGATTCTCCCAATTTATTTATTCGATCACATTAGTCCCATGAGTTGATGGACTCGCTTAAATCTTTGGAAGCTATGAAACTTGTTGTGGCGCTAATTCAACAATTTGAAACACTATGAAGGGGTGGATAAAGTTAATTGCGACATGCAAAATAACTCAAGGCCTAAAACTGATGACATGTAAAGGTAAAATAAATGAGGGTTTAAAACAACTGAGACAATGTTAAACTACAAGTAGGTTACATTAGTACATGTATACATCTCGAGCACCGTTTCCGTAGCGTAGGGGTTATCTTGCTGAAGAAAATAATAGCAGACTGATTAAAATAAACAATTTCAGCAAGGGAGTAAACAATGATTTCTTCCATCTTCTTTTGATTATATATATACTCGAGAAAAGAATTTTTCAGTGCAGATCATGTAACAAACAAAACATTAAAGAATGGGAGATAAGCGAAAGCTTTTTTTTTTTAAAAATGTGTCTTACGTCCCTTTGATTAGTTTATCATCTGCTAGTTTGAATGAGTTGTTTAGTTTGGCGTCTATGCACATAGTCAAAATGCTCAGGTTATTAGCTTGAGTATTATTTTAATAGCTTAACTAAGTAAATTGAACAACGTTTTAATTCAGGTGGAAAAACAAGAGAGTAAAAAATAAATAAATAAACGAAGCAAAACAAGTGCTAGTTACAAGATGATTACAAGATAAGGATAATGTGTGTGTCGGGGAAATGTCTTATTTCTCTTGTACGCGTAGTTCAAGAGTGTGTGCGAGTGTGTGCGAGCGTGTTACCGCGTGAGAATAAAAGGAAAAAACGGTGTAAACCCCATGCAGGAGCATAACTGATGACACGTGACACTAGTAACGACAGTTCACCTCCACGTTTTTCGCTCAGTGAACAGTGTGTGACATTCCCAACTCAGGCGCCGAAACGGTTGGTCCTACCTGTACAGGTGTAAATACAGACAGGGGAATCTGTGCATTTAGTTCCTTGCCGAGTAAAGGTAAACAAATATGTTTTTATATTGTCATGAATTCTAAATTCTGATTTCACGGCAAAAGTATTGTTAAATTGTTTCATAAGAAAAATCTTACCGTCCAATAAGATATCACGTGATGAGTTTAACTCAGGGAGACTAATAGTAGCAGTGAATGGCAGAGTCTCATTAGTAATTAAGTTACAGGAACTAATGTGGAGGAGCCGCTGGAACGGAACCCTAACTACAGGAGGGCCTGAGAGCCTTTCTCCTACACCGGACCTACCCAGGGGTGACTGTCAACCGAGGGAGCGCTGCATGGGTAGCTCGAACCGATCCGGGTAGCCCTGGAGTTTCTTCCCTTGTCGGTCGCCGAGGAATCGAGCATCCTGTCGACGTTTCCACTAATGTCCAAGCCAAAGAGTCTGGAAGTGTCTGCCAGCATTGGTGTTTCCATGGAAATATGTGAAGTGGTGTGTTAGTGTCATTGCTAGTGTGTCGGCGCACCTGTCTAGCAGTGATTGTGTAGGGAAGAACATTCCTGGCGCTGAGATTAGTGAGAGCATCGTACATCGGGAGACCACGACAGACGGGAATGGTAAGTGTTATTTTCGACTTTGTCTAATTTTTAAGTGTGGCCACGAGTCATCGGACATAGTTACATGATGTCATCTCAATCTTCTGATTAGCAAGTAGACAGACGCGAGAACAAGTATAAGAAACTTGACATTCCTAGCGTGGAACTGAGAAGTGCTCGAGGGTATAGTCAGCATTGAGTTTTCTCTGTGTAGTTGTCTCAGTAGAATTATTTGGTGTTTATACTGTGTGTTGCTGAAGAGTGTTTCGCTGCTCTGGGATAAGGACACGGTGACATCGTCAGCCCGGGGAGGTGGGGGCGGGGTTTGTGTTGACCTCGTCAACCTCAGCTTAGGAGAGTTTTCAAGGAAGGTTTTTAAATGAAGTTTAAAGAAAGATTATTCAAGGAAATGAAGATGTGTGTGTTAGTGTGAGCGCCCCTGAACAGAATCCAAACCGTAAGTGAGAATTTTGTGAACTATTAAAATAATAGTTATCTAAATAAATTGAATGACGGAGAAGTTGAAAGTCATCTATGACATTGATATGCTATTTATGGTTTACAGTAACGTATGTGTTTTGATGTAAGTCAGTGATGCCCAACCTTTTTCGGCCTGCGGGCCATTTCCATTTCCGACACGCATTTCACGGGCCTCTTCACCGCAAAAATCAAGAATGAAATCTATCGAAAGATTGAGAGACGCCCCTACGTAGGGATAAATACTTCTTCTTCCCTTTTTTTCGTTTTTTAAAAATATTATTTTCGGTTTTTTTATTACTAACATGCTGATTTCCTGTACTGTGGGCAGAAGCTTCGCGGGCCGGACGGCACCGCGGGCCGTAGGTTGGACATCCCTGATGTAAGTTATGTAAACTTTGTTGCCCCACCTTGAAATAAAGCACGTGCTCCCGCGCATTTGCCATCTACCACGTTGATGATAATGATTGATGATTGATTGATGATTGATGGATGGATGAAAGATGGATAAATGGATGATGAATGAATAATGATGGAGGATGGTTGATGGTTAATGGAGGATGGGGGAAGGATGGATGATGATGAAGATAATGATAGATGGAAGAGGAGAAAGGTGGATAATGATGTTGTTGGGTTGCTGTAGGTTGTTGTTAGTTGTTGATGTTGTTGCTAGTTCACGTTGTTTCTTGTTGATGTTGGTTGATGATGGTGGTTGATGATGTTGGGTGGTGATGGTGATGATGGGTGGTGGTGTTGATGATGTTGATGATAATGATGCATTGATGATGCAATGATGGTGGTTGTTGATGATAGTTGTTGATTGTTATTAATCATTGTTGTTGAATGATAGTTGTTGATTGTTATTAAACATTGTTGATTGTTGACGATTGTTGTTGACTGATGATGATGATGTTGTTTGATGATGGATGTTTGGTGATGATGTTTGGTGGTGGTGACGATGGGTGGTGATGGTAATGATGGGTGATAATGTTAATGATGGGTGTGTTGATGATGTTGATAATGATTAAATTAATGATGCCATGATGATATATTGATGATGACGATGACGATGACGACGACGATGATGATAGTTGCTGATTGTTATTGAACATTGTTGTTAACGTTGATGATTATTGTTGACTGATGATGATGTTTGATGATGGATGTTTGGTGATGATGTTTGATGGGTGGTGGTGGTGTTGATGATGGGTGGTGGTGTTGATGATAATGATGATGATGATAGTTGTTGATTGTTATTGAACATTGTTGTTCATGTTGATGATTGTTGTTGAATGATGATGATGATGATGATGTTTGATGATGGATGTTTGGTGATGATGTTTGATGATGGAATGTTTGATGGGGGGGTGGGTGGTGGTGGGGTGATGGGTGGTGGTGTTGATGATGATGATGAATTGACGATGTAATGATGATAGTTGTTGATGATAGTTGGTGATTGTAAAAGAGCGAAAGAGCGAAGAGCGAAAGAGCGAAGAGCGAAGAGCGAAGAGCGAAGAGCGAAGAGCGAAGAGCGAAGAGCGAAAGAGCAAAGAGCAAAAGAGCGAAGAAGAGCAAAGAGCGCAAAGAGCAAAGAGCAAAGAAGCAAAGAGCAAAGAGCAAAGAGCATAAAGAGCAAAGAGCAAAGAGCAAAGAGCAAAGAGCAAAAGAGCAAAGAGCAAAGAGCAAAGAGCAAAGAGCAAAGAGCAAAGAGCAAAGAGCAAAGAGCAAAGAGCAAGAGCAAGAGCAAAGAGCAAGAGCAAGAGCCAAAGAAGCAAAGAGCAAGAGCAAGAGCAAAGAGCAAAGAGCAAGCTTAAGAGCAAGAGCCAAGAGCCAAGAGCCAAGAGCAAGAGCAAGAAAGAGCCAAGAGCCAAGAGCCAAGAGCCCAAAGCCAAGAGCCAAGAGCCAAGAGCAAGAGCCAAGAGCAAGAGCCAAGAGCACCAAGAGCCAAGAGCAAGAGCCAAGAGCAAGAGCAAGAGCCAAGAGCCAGAGCCAAGAGCCAAGAGCCAAAGCAAGCAAAGCCAAGAGCCCAAGAGCCAAGAGCAAGAGCAAGAGCTCAAGAGCCAAGAGCCCAGAGAGCCAAGAGCCAAGAGCCAAGAGCCAAACCAGTAAAGCCAAAGAGCCAAGAGACCAAGAGCAGAGCCAAGCCATGTCGCCGCGAGCCAAGAGATCACAAGAGCCAGAGAAGCAAGCCAACAAGACCCATAGCGCAAGAGCAGAACAAGAGCCAGAGCCAAGAGCAAAGCCAAGAGCAAGAGCAAGAGCAAGAAAGAGAGCCAGAGCAAGAGCAAGAGCGTCCAAGGATCAAGAGCCAAAGAGTTAAGAGCCGATAGTAGCCGAAGACAGCCAAAAGCAATGAGCCTGGAAGTAGCAAGAGCCAGAGCCAGAGCCAAGAGCCAAGAGCCAAGAAAGAGCCAATGAGCCAAAGAATAAGAGCAAGAGCCAAGAGCCATAGAGCCAAGAGAGCAAGAGCCAAGAGCCTAAGATGCCAGAGCCAAGAGGTAAGCCAAGAGCAAGAGGACCAATGTGAGCTAAAGAAGACCACAAGAGGCGCAAGCAAGCCAAGAGCCAAGAGCCAAGAGCCAAGAAGAGCCAAGAGCAAGAGCCAAGAGCCAAAGAGCAAGAGCAAGAGCAAGAGCCAAGAGAGCCAGAGAGCCGCAAGAGCCAAAGAGAGCAAGAGCCAAGAGTCAAGAGCTCCAGAGCCCCAGGAGCTCAGAGCCAAGAGAGCAAGCAGCCAAGAGCACAGACCAAGAGCCAAGAGCCAAGAGCAAAGCCAGAGCCAAGCCAGAGCCAAGAGCCAAGAGCCGACCAGTGAGCCAAGAGCCCAAGAGCCGGGAGAGAGCCAAGAGCAAGACCAGAGCCAGGCCCAAGGAGCCAAGAGCCAAGGCCAAGGCCGCAAAGAGCAACGACAAGAGCCAAGAGCCAATCGAGCACACAGCAGCCAAGAGCCAAGAGCCAAGAAGCCAAGAGCCAAGAGCCAAGAGCAAGAGCACAAGAGCAAGAGCCAAGAGAAGAGCCAAGAGGCCAAAGAGCCAAGACGCCAAGCCAAGAAGCAAGGAGCGCAAGCCAAAGCCAGAGCCAAGAGCAGAGCAAGCCAAGAGCCAAGACCACAGAGCCAAGAGCCAAGCCAAGAGCCAAGAGCAAGAGCCAAGAGCCAAGAGCCAAGAGCCAAGAGCCAAGAGCCAGAGCCCAAGAGCCAGAGCCAGAGCAAGGCAAGAGCCAAGAGCAAAGCCAAGAGCAAGAGCCAAAGCAAGAGCAACGGTGGCCATAGGTCCAGAAGCCATAGAGCAAGAGCAAGAGCCAGCGCCAAGCACCATAGACAAGAGCAAGAGCCAAGTAAGCCAAGAGCCAAGAGCAGCAGAGCCAATGAGTCAAAAAGATACAGCCAAGCCAAGCCAAGAGGTTTTGGCGCCAAAGCCAAGAGCGCCAAGAGCAAGAGCAAGAGCGTAAGACCAAGAGCCAAGAGCCGCCAGAGCAGAGCCAAGCAAGCCAAAGCCAAGAGCCAGACCAAGAGCCAAGAGCCAAGAGCAAGAGCAGAGCCAGAGCCAAGCCAAGAGCCAATACAGAGCAAGCGAGCCAAGCACAGAGCCGAAGAGCTAGAGCAAGGCAAGATGCCAAGAGCTCAGAGAACCAAAGAGCCAAGAGCCAAGACAAGAGATTCAAGGCAAGAGCCAAGAAGCCAAGCCAAGAGCAAGAGGCCAAGAGCAAGAGAGCGCTCAAGAGGCAAGAGCCATGAGCAAGAAGCCAAGCCAAGCCAAGAGCCAAGCCAGCCAGAGCCCAAGAGCCAAGAGCAAGAGCACAGAGCCAAGAGCAGAGCAAGAAGAGAAGCCAAGAGGTTGCCAAGAGCAGAGCCAAGAGCAAAGCCAGAGAGCACGACGAAGCAAAGAGAGCCAAGTACTCAAGAGCCAAGAGCCAAGAGCCAGCGCTAAGCAGAGCCAGAAGCCAAGAGCAGAGCTATATGCAAGAGCAAGAGCAAGCCAAGCATCAGCCCAATAGCCAAGAAGCCAAGACCAAGAGCAGAAGCCGGCAAGAGCAAGAGCCAAGAGCCAAGAGCAAGAGCCAAGAGCCTCAGAGCCAGCCAAGAGCTAAGAGGCCAGAGAGCCAAAGCCAAGAGCCCAAGAGCAAGAGGCCAAGAGCCAAGAGCAAGTATCGACCAGAGCCAAGAGCCAGCAAGCCGAGAGCCAAGACGAGCCAAGAGCCAAGAGCCAAGAGCCAAGAGCAGAGCCAAGAGCCAAGCCAGCCAAGAGCCAGAGAGCAAGAGCCAGCAGCAAGAGCCAAGAGCCAAGCCAGAGAGCCAAGACAAGCAGAGCCAAGCCAAGAGCCAAGAGCCCAAGAGCAAGGCCAAGAGTCCAGGCCAAGAGAGACCAAAGAGCAAGAGCCAAGAGCCAGAGCCAAGCCAAAGCAGTCCCACTTATAGGAGCCAGAGCCAGTGAGCCATAAGGAGCCAAAGCAGAGCTAAGGAGGTCAAGAGCAGAGCAATAAAAAGCCAAGAGCCAAGAGCCAAGAGCCAAGAGACAAGAGCCAAGGAGGCTCAAGGAGCCGAAGGGAGCCAGCTCCCGCCAAGCGTCAAGAGTCCATCAGAATTGTCCAAGGAGCCAAGAAGCGCAAGAGCCCAAGAGCCAAGACGTCCCCAAGGCCTTATGGCCCCAGAAGCAAAAGCAGACGCCAAGCAGCCAAAGACCCAGGCCAAGAGCCACAAGCCCAGAGAGCAGGCCGAGGCCCGAGCCAAGAGCAGAACAAGCCAGAGCATCAGTAGCGCAGCCTCAGAGGCGAGCCAGCCGAAGATATGCCAAAGAGCCAAGCCAACGGGAGGCGCAAAGACGCAAGACGCATGGAGCCAGAGCAAGAGCAAGAAGCAAGAGTCCAAGAACCGAAGAAGACAAAGAAGCCAAGGGACAGGCAAGGCCCAAACGAGCCAATAGCCAGCCAGAGCACATGACCCAAGAAGCCAGACCAAGTGAGCAACGAGCCAAAGCCAAGAGCAGCCAAAGCCAGACTGGGCAGCAGCATTTGGTTCCAAAGAGCACAAAGAGACCAGAGCCAAGCGAAGCCACAAGAGCGATGGTCCAAGCCACTAGCCAACGAGTTAAGACGCCCATCAAGCAGCGATGAGCCAGAGCACGCATGAGCAGAGCAAATGTTTATCAGATAGAGACGCCACGAGCCAACCCTGAAAGAGACCAACACCCCTTGCAGCCCGTGAGTCGCTTCCTTTGGCCAGTAAAGAAAGCAGCAGCCGGGGTGCGCCTCTTTGTTGGTAAAGCTGTTGCGACCCCCCCCCCCTTTTGGACGGCACGCCACCCCTTGCCGGCCTGTGCCCAGTAAGAATGCCTTGCACCGGGTGGAGCTCCTGCCCATGGTTTAAACTGTGCCACACAAGCCTTGCAGTGTGCTCCTGGGCGTAGCGAAATTGTGGTTGACGGGTGCCGAACCACCGCAGATGCGCTCCATGGCATGAGTGATGGGTGGTTGTGGGTCGCCAAGATTTGACCCTAAGCCACCCAACCCCGCCCTGCAGCCGGTGTGGTGTCCTTGCAGGGGGTAAAAAAAAAGACCCCCCACCCCCCGGCATGCACGCCCAGTAAAAAAGACCCACCCATGCAGACACATCCCACCGCCTTGCAGCCGGTGGTGCCTCCTGCCCTTGCCGAACCCACCCACCCGCTTGCAGGCCGGGTGGTGCTCCTGCCCCGCCGACCCAGTAAAGAACCACCCGCCAGCAGGAAGCTGGTGCCTTGCAGCCCTCTGCCAGCAGCTGGTCCACACACGTGCCGCACGCTCCTTGCGGGGTGCCAGTGGCTGAGGTGCCGGACCTGCCCCTTGCAATGTAAGCTGGTCCTGGTGGGTGCTGCCCGTCCCAGTGGTAAAGCTGTCCACCCACCCACCCGCCTTGCAGCCGGGGTGTGCTCCTGACTGTGCCGACGCCACCCACCCACCCGCTGCAGCCGGGGTGGTAAAGGCTGGCCACTCAGTAAAGTAAAGCTGGTGCCGACCACACCACACCCGCTTGCAGGGTGGTGCTGGTCTCCTGCCCAAATGTAAGCTGGTGCTAACGGACCCACCCACACCGCCTTGGGCAGCCGGGGTGGTGTCCTGCCAGTGGTAAAGCTGGTGCGACCCACCCACACCCACCGCCTTGCAGCCGGGGTTGCTCTGCCCAGTGGTAAAGCTGACCGAGCACCTGCCTTGCAGTAAAGCTGTGACCGGACCCACCCACACCCGCTTCGGCAGGGGTGGTGCTCCTGCCCAGTAATGGTGCCGACCCACCCACCCGCCTGCACCGGGGTGGTCTCCGCCAGTGGAGGTTTGAGGGAAGCGTATGCCGACCCACCCACACCCGCCTTGCAGCGGTGGTGCTCCTGCCCAGTGTAAGAGCTGGTGCCGACCCACCCACCGCTTGCAGCCGGGGTGGTGCTCCTGCCCAGTAAAGAAAGGTAAGCTGTGCTCGAGCTTAGACCACCCACAACCGCCTTGCAGCCGGTGGTGCCTCCTGCCCCAGTGGTAAAAGGGTGCAACCACAAGCCGGGGTGGTGCTGCGGTAAAGAAGCTGTGCCGACCACCCATCACCCCGCCTTGTAGCCGGGGTGGTGCTCCTGCCAAGACAGTGTAAGCTGGTGCCGACACCCACACCGCCTTGCAGCCGGGCGTGGTGCTCTGCCCAGTGCGGGGAACTAAAGCTGGTGCCGACACCACCCACCACGCGCTTGCAGCCGGGTGGTTGCTCCTGACCAGTGCACGGTAAGCCTGGTGGCCCGACCCACCCACCCCGCCTTGCAGCCGGGGTGGTCTCCTGCCCAGTGGTAGCTGTGCCGACCCACCCACCACCCGCCTTGCACCGGGTGGTGCTCCTGCCCAGTAAAGCTGGTGGCCAAGGGCCAGCGGGGTGGATGCTCCTGCCCAGTGCGGACCCACCCACGCCGGTAAAGCTGCTGTGCCGACACCCACCCACACGCGCCTTGCAGCCGGGTGGTGCTCCTGCCCAGTGAAAAGTGGTGCCGACCACCGCCACCCGCCTTGCAGCCGGGTGTCGTGCTCCCTGGCCCCAGTGTAAAAGCTGGTGCCGACCCCACCCACCCATGGTAACCCGCCTTGCAGCCGGGTGGTGCTCCTGCCAGTGGTAAAGCTGTGCCGACCCACCCACCCGCCTTGCAGCCGGTGGGCCTGCAAGTGTAACAGTAGAACCTTGGTAAAGCCTGGTGCGACCCACCACACCCGCCTGCAGCCGGGTTTGGTGCTCCTGCCCAGTGTAAGCTGTGCCGACCCACCCACCCCGCCTTCGGCCGGGGTGGTGCTCTGCCAGGTAAAGCTGTGCCGACCCACCCACACCGCCTTGCACCGTGGTGCTCTGCCCAGTGGTAAAGCTGAGTGCGCCCCCACCCGCCTGCAGCCGGGTGTGCTCCTGCCAGTGGTAAGCTGGTCCGACCCACCACCCCGCCTTGCAGCCGGGTGGTGCTCTGCCCAGTGCAAAGCTGGTGCCGACCCACCCACACGCTGCCCGCCTTGCAGCCGGGTGTGCTCGCCCAGTGGTAAAGCTGGTGCCACCCACCCACCCCGCCTTGCAGCCGGGGTGGTGCTCCTGCCCAGTGTAAGTGGGTCCCAAGCTGCCGCCGCCCACCACACCCGTTGGCAGCCGGGTGGTGCTGCCAGCTGGTGCCGACCCACCCAACCGCCTTGCAGCCGGGTGGTGCTCCTGCCCAGTGGTAAAGCTGGTGCGACCCACCCACCCGCGCTGGTGCAGCCGGGTGCTCCTGCCCAGTGGAAAGCTGTGCCGACCCACCCACCCCGCCTTGCAGCCGGGGTGGTGCTCCTGCCCAGTGGTAAAGCTGGTGCCGACCCACCCACCCCGCCTTGCAGCCGGGTGGTGGGCTCCTGCCCAGTGGTAAAGCTGGTGCCGACCCACCCACCCCGCCTTGCAGCCGGGTGTGCTCCTGCCAGTGGTAAAGCTGGTGCCGACCCCCCACCCCGCTTGCAGCCGGGGTGTGTCCTCTGCCCAGTGGTAAAGCTGGTGCCGACCCACCCACACCCGCCTTGCAGCCGGGTGGTGCTACTGCGCCAGTGGTAAGCTGGTGCCGACCCACCACACCCGCCTGCAGCCGGTGGTGGTGCTCCTGGTGATTGCAGCCCTCCTGCCCGTTAAAGTGGTAAGTGGTGACTGACGACCCACCCACCCCGCCGTGCAGCCGGTGTGCTCCTGCCATGGTAAAGCTGCTGCGACCCACCCCACCCCGCCTTGCAGCCGGGTGGTGCTCCTGCCAGCTGGTAAAGCTGTGCCGACCCACCACACGCGCCGGGTGGTGCTCTGCCCAGTGGTAAAGCTGGTGCCGAGCCCACCACCGCTTGCAGCCGGTGGTGGTGCTCCTGCCCAGTGGTAAAGCTGTGCCGACCCACCCACACCCGCCTTGCAGCGCGCAAAACCAGGTGGTGCTCCTGCCCAGTGGTAAAGGTAGACCCACCACAGCTTAGTTGCGACCCACCACCCCGCCTTGCAGCCGGGGTGGTGCTTTCTGCCCAGTGGTAAAAGTGGCTGGTGCCGACCACCCAACCGCCGCCTTCAGCCGGGGTGGTGCTACTGCCCAGTGGTAAAGCTGGTGCCGACCCACCCACACGCCGCTTGCAGCCGGGTGGTGCTCCTGTCCCAGTGGTAGTTAAGCTGGTGTCCGACCCACCCACACGCCTTGCAGCGGGTGGGTGCTGCCAGTGGTAAAGCTGCCACCCCCACCCACACCCGTGCCTTGATCCCACCCACAACCCCGGGTGGTGCTCCTGCCCTGCAGCAGTGGTAAAGAAATAGTGCCGACCCACCCCACACGCCTTGCAGCCGGTTTGCTCTTTTGGTACGGGAGTGGTGCAGGGTAAAGCCAATAGATATAGATAGAGACACCTACACGCCGTCCTTAAAGAGCCTTGCAGCCCGGGGTGCTCCGCCAGTGTAAGTCCTTCCGACCACCACACCGTTGCAGCCGGGTGGTGCTCCTGCCCAGTAAAGCTGGTGCCGACCACCCACCACACACCCGCTCCCATGCAGCCGGGGTGGGTGCTCTTCCCCTGCCGTGTAAAGCTGTGTGCCCGCTCCCCCAGCTACCCGCCTTGCAACCGGGGGTGTGCTCTGCCCCGTGAAACTGGCCGACCCCACCCCGCCTTGCAGCCGGGGAAGGTGACTCCTGGGCCCAGTGCTCCGCGGGCCAACCCACCAGCTGGTTCCACAGAAAACTTAAAGCTGGGCCGATCCACCACGCCGCCTCCGCCGGGTGGTGGGTGCTTGCAGCGGGTGCTCTTGCACAGTGGTAAAGTGCTCGACCCAACCCACAAACGCCGCCTTGCTTTGCAAGCCGGGGTGGTGCTCCTGCCCAGTGGGTAAATGCTGGACCCACCCACCCCCTTTGCCGTGTATGCTCTTGCCCGTGGTAATAGCCAAAGACACCCCACACCCGCCTTGCAGCGGGGGTGGTGCTCCTGCCAGTGGTAAGCTGGTGCCGACCCACCCACCACCCGCTTGCAGCCGGGGATAAAGTGGTGCGACCACCACCCACCCCCCTTTGCGCCTGCTCCTGCCCAGTGGTAAAGCTGGTGCGACCTCCCACACCCGCCTTGCAGCGGTGGTGCTCTGCCCAGTGGTAGAAAGCTGGCGACCCACCTACCCCGCCTTGCAGCCGGGTGCTTCGTGCTCCGCTTGTCCAGGTGGTAAATGCTGCTGCCGACCCACCCCACTCCGCCTTGCAGCGCCGGGGTCTGCTCTGCCCAGTGGTAAGCTAGCTGGGCGACCCACCCACCCCCACCCGCCTGCCGGGTGTTGCTCTCAGCCTGGTGGCCCACCCACCCACGACCGCTTGCAGCCGGTCTGGTGCTCCGCCCAGTGGTAAGCTCGTGCGACCCCCCACACCGCCGCAGCCGGGGTGTGCCTCCCTGCCCATGCTACGGTGCGACCCACCCACACCCGCAGTGATAAAGCTTTGCCGACCACCACAGCCGGGTGGTGCTCACCCCTTGTCCGCGGGGTGGTGCTGCTGCCCAGTGGTAAAGCTGGTGCCGCCCACCCCACACCCGCCTTGCAGCTGGGGTGTGCTCCTGCCCAGTGGTAAGCTGCGTGCCGACCTACCCACACCCGCCTTTGCAGCCGGGGTGTGCTCCTGCCAGTGTAAAGCTGTGCCGACACCCACACCCGCCTGCAGCGGGGTGGTGCTCCTGCCCTGGTAAGCTAGTCCCACACCGCTTGCAGCCGCTCTCCCAGTGGTGGTAGCCACCCACACCCGCTTCCTGCCAGTGGTAAAGCTGGCCGACCACCCCACCCCCAGCCGGGGTTGGTGCTCCTGCCCGGTGATCTCTTGCCCATGTAAGCCTGGTGCCGAAGCGCCACCACCCACCCGCCTTGCAGCCGGGGTGGTCCTATCCTGCCCAGTGTAAAGCTGGTGCCGACCCACCCACCCACGTCCTTGCCCGGGTGGTGCTCCAGTGCCCGTCAGTGGGGATTCGCTGTGCGCTAGCCACCCACCCACCCGCCTTGCAGCCGGGTTGTGCTCCTGCCCAGTGTTTAAGTGCCGACCACCACCCCCTAAAGCTGGTGCCGACCCACCCACAGGCCGCCTTGCAGCACGGGGTGGTGCTCTGCCATGGTAAAGCTGGTGCCGATCCACCCCACCCGCTTGCAGCCGGGTGGTGCTCCTCCGCCAGGTGGCTCAAGCTGGTGCCGACATCCCACACCCCCTTGCACCGGGTGGTGCTCTGCCCAAGCCATGTAAATGCCGAGCTGTGCCCACCCCACCCGCCTTGCAGCCGGGGGGTGTCGCCTGCCCAGTGGTAAAGCGGTGCCGACCCACCCACACCCGCCTTGCAGCCGGGGTGTGCTCCTGCCCAGTGGTAAAGCTGGTGCCCGACACCACCCACACCGCCTTGCAGCCGGTGGTGCTCCATTGCCAGTGGTAAAGCTGGTGCCGACCCACCCACACCCGCCTTGCAGCCGGTATCTCGGTGGCAGATCCGGTGTGCTCTTGCCAGTGTAAAGGGGTAGCCAAGTGTAACCGACCCACCACACCCAGGGTAAGAGCTGTCCAGTTGGTCCTTCCAGTGGTAAAGCTGGTTGCCGACCCACCACACCGCCTTGCAGCCGTGGTGCTCCTGCCCAGTGGTAAAGCTGGTGCGCCACCACCACACCCGCCTTTGCAGCCGGGGTGGTGCTCCTGCCCCTGTCAATGTGCGTGCCGACCACCCACCCGCCTTGCAGCCGGTGGGGTGCTCCTGCCCAGTTGGTAAAACTGGTGCCTCGACCCACCACACCCCGCCTTGCAGCCGGGGTGGTGCTCCTGCCCAGTGGTAAGCTGGTGCCGACCCACCACCCCGCTTGCAAAGCCGGGTGGTGCTCCTGCAGTGTAAAGCTGGTGCCGCACCCACCACACCCCTTGCAGGCCGGCGGGTGGTGCTCCTGCCCAGTAAAGCTAGCCGACCCACCCCCGCCTTTGCATGCCGGGTGGTGCCTGCCCAGGTGGTAAAGCGGGTGCGCTGACCGGGGTGGTGCCCAGTGGAAGCTGTGCGACCACCCACCCCGCTTGCAGCCGGTGTGGTGCTCTGCCCGACCCACCCACAATCCCCCTTGCACCGTGCTCTGCCATGTAAAGCTAGCCGACCCACCACAACCCGCCTTGCAAGCAGTGTAAAGCTAGGTGCCCCACCAACCCCGCCTGCAGCGGGTGGTGCTCCTGCCAGTACCCCCCCCTTTCAGTTTCTCTCCCATGTGCCGATCCCACCCACCCGCTTTGCAGCCGGGGTTGTTTTCTTGCCCCGCCGACCAACCCACCGCCTTTCACGGTGGTTCTCTTGCCGACCCACCACACCGCGCTTCGCAGCGGGGTGGTGCTCCTAGCGCCAGCCCGTGTGCCGGGTGGTGTGGTAACCCGCCTTGCACGTAAAGCAGTGTAATTGCGACCACCCACACCGCACCCAGCCGGGTGGTGCTCCTGCCGTGTACCCGCCTGGTGCCGACCCACACCCGCCACAGTGTAAAGCTGGGCCGACCCACCACACACCAGTGTAACGGTAAACTACACCCCACACTTGCAGCCGGGTGTGCTTTGGAAAGCCGTGCATCGTGGTTTGCCCAGTGTAAAGCTGTGCGAACCCAATCCCCGCCTGCAGCGTGTGGTGCTCCCGTGTAAAGTAGGCGTACCCACCACACCCCGCTTGCACGCCGTGTCCTCCTGCCCAGGTGGTAAGCTGGTGCCGACCCACCACAGCCGGTTTGCAGCCGGGTGGTGCTGGCTGCCGCCCGCCTTTTGGTGCTTTGCCCATGGTAAACCGACCCACCCACACCCACCCGCTTGCAGCCGTGGTGTCCCAGCGTGTAAGTGCCCGTGCCGGCTTTCATCCCAGTGGCAAAGCTGGTGCCGCTCCACCACAACGCCTGCACCCACCCACCCCTTGAGGGTTGTGACCACACCCAACCGTTGCTCCCTCACCACAGCCGTTGGTGCTGACAGTTCCCAGCCTTGCCGGGGTGCTCCTCCCGTGCTGGTGCCCTAGCTGGTGCAGGTGCTGGTGCCGACCCACCCACGACGCCTTCGCATGCAGGCGGGTGGGTGCTCCGCCCGTGGTAAAGCTTTCGTGCCGACCCACACACCGCCTTGCAGCCGGGGTGTGCCCTGCCCAGTGGTAAACTGGGCGACCACCACACACCGCCTTGCAGCCGGGGGGTGCTGCTGCCAGTGTAAAGCTGGGCTAGGCCGACCACCACACCGCGCCTTGCACGCCGGGGTGGTGTGCTCCTGCCAGTGGTCAAAGCTGGTGGCCGACCCCCAACACGCCTTGCAGCCGGGTGGATGCTCCTCCAGTGCTCGTAAAGCGGTGGTGCCCGACCCACCCACAAACCCGTCCTTGCAGCCCGGGGTGGTGCGCCTGCCCAGTGGTGAAAGCTGGGTGCCGACCCACCCAACACCCGTTGCAGCCGAGGGTGGTGCTCTGCCCAGTGGTAAAGCTGGTGCCGTTGACCCACCACATCCGCGCCTTCACGCAGCCGCGGTGGTGCTGTCCTGCGCAGTGAAAGCGGTGCCCGACCCTACCCACACACCGCCTTGCAGCGCAACGGGTTGGTGCTGCCTGCCAGTGGTAAAAAGCTGGACCCAAACTAACCCGCTTGCAACGCCCGGAGTGTGCTTCGCCCCAGTGGGAGTGCTCCGACGCGACACCCGACCCCTGCGAGCCGGGTGGGTGCTTCGCTGACCCAGCTGGTAAAGCTGGTGCCGAGCGGCACCGCAGACCGCGCTGTGCAGCCGGGGTGCTTTGCTAAAAATAGCCCAGTGAGCGGTAAGCTGGTGCCGACCCACCACACCCGCCTTGCAGCCGGGGTGGGTGCTCCTCCCAGTGGTAAAAGCTGGTGCCCGACCGGTACCCCACACCCGCCTTGCAGCCGGGTGTGTCTCCTGCCCAGTGGTAAAGCTGGTGCCGACCACCCACCGTTGAGCCGGGGTGGCTCCTGCCCAGTGTAAGCTGGTGCGACCACCACACCCGCCTTGCAGCCGGGGTGTGCTGCCTGGCCCAGTGGTAATGGGTGACCCACCCCACCGCTTGGCAGCGGGGTGGTGCTCCTGCCCCAGTGGTAAAGCTGGATGTGCCGACCCACCACACCCCCTTGCACCGGCGGTGTGTGCCTGCCCAGGGTAAAGTGGTGCCGAACCACACACCCCTTGCAGCGGGGTGGTGCTCCTGCCCATTGGTAAGTGTGCCGACCCACCCCACCTTGCGCCGGGGTGGTGGCTCCTGCAGTGGTAAACTGTGCGACCACCCACACCCGCCTTGCAGCCGGGTGGTGCTCCTGCAGTGGAAAGCTGGGCCGCCACCACACCCGCTTTGACCGGGGTGGTGTCGCTGCCAGGGTACAGCTGGTGCCGACTCACCCAACCGCCTTGCAGCGGTGGTGCTCGCCCAGTGGTAAGCTGTGCCGACCACCCACACCCGCCTTGAGCCGGGGTGGCTGCTCGCTGCCCAGTGAAAGGTGGTGCCGACCCACCCACACCCCCTTGCAGCGAGGGGTGCCCGCCGAGTGGTAAGCTGGTGCCGACCAACACACCGCCTGCAGCGGGGTGGTCGCTCCATCCATGGTAAGCTGGTGCCGACCCACTCAACCCTTGCAGCCGGGGTGGGTGCTCCGCCCAAGGGTAAGCGGTGCCGCACACCGGCTGCAGGCCGGGGTGGTGGCCCTGCCCAGTGTGTAAGCTGGTGCCTCGCCCACCACGACCGCTTCGCAGCCGGGTGTGTGGCGTCACTGCCAGGGTGTAAGCTGGGCGCAACCGGACGGGTGGTGCCTCAGGTGGTAAGCCACCCCAGACCCGCCTTGCAAGCCGGGTGGTGCTCCTGCCCAGTGGTAAAGCTGTGGCCGACCACCCACACCGCCTTGCAGCCGGGGTGGTGTCTCCTGCCCAGTGGTAGCTGGTGCCCGGACCCACACACCCGCCTTGCAGCGGGGTGGTGCTCCTGCCCAGTGGTAAGTGGTGGACCACCCACCCCGTCAGCCGGGTGGGCTCTGCCTGGTAAGATGGTGCGACCCCCCACACCCGCCTGCACCGGGTGGTCTCCTGCCCAGTGTAAAGCTGGTGCGACCGACCGCACCCCGCTTGCAGCCGGGTGGTGCTCCTGCCAGTGGTAAAGCTGGTGCGACTCCATCCCAACCCGCCTTGCAGCCGGGTGGTGCTCGCCAAGTGGTAAAGCTGTGCCGACCACCACACCCGCCTTGCAGCGGGGGTGCTCCTGCCCAGGGAAACGCTGGTGCCGACCACCACACCTGCCTTGCAGCGGGGTGGTGCTGCCTGCCCATGTAAAGCTGGTGCTCCGACCCACCCCACCGCCTTGCAGGCGGGGGTGCTCCTGCAGTGGTAAAGCTGGTGCCGACCCACCACACCGCCTGTCGCCGGGTGGGGTGCTCCCTGCCAGTGTAAGCTGGGGCCGACCCCCAACCGCTTGCAGCCGGGTGGTGCCCTGCCCAGTGGTAAAGCTGGTGCCGTACATCCAACCCGCTTGCAGCCGGGGTGTGCTCCTGCCGATGGTTAAGCTGGTGCCGACCCACCCACACCGCTTGCAGCCGGGTGGTGCTCCTGCCCTGGTAAAGCTGGTGCAGACCACCACAACCGCTTGCAGCGGTGGTGCTCCTGCCAGTGGTAAAGCTGGTGGCCTACCACCACACTGCGCCTTGAGCGGTGGTCTCCTGCCCAGTGGTATAAGCTGGTCCGACCCCCAACCGCCTTGCAGCCGGGGTGGCTCTGCCAGTGGTAAGGCTGGTCCGACCACCAACCGCTTGCAGCCGGGTGGTGCTCTGCCAGTGGTAAGCTGGTGCCGATCCACTACACCCGCTTGCAGCCGGGTGGTGCCCTGCCCAAGTGTAAAGCTGGTGCCAGACCCCCACACCCGCCTTGCAGCCGGGTGGTGCTCCTGCCCAGTGGTAAAGTGGTGCGACCCACCAACCGCTTGCAGCGGGGTGGTGCTTCCTCACAGTGGT
>NC_037594.1:9625619-9697405 GCF_003073045.1 Pomacea canaliculata | reverse complement strand
GCCAAAGACAACAGCCAACAGCCAATCAAACAGAGACAGCCACAGCAGCAACAGCCAACAGACAAGCGCCATCACAACAGCGAACAGGAGCAACAGCCCAATCAGCTCGCTCAGACCGCAAAGCCACAGCACACTCGCACAAACAAGCCAAGACAGCCACTCAGCACCAGCAAGCCAACTAGGCCATCGCGACCAGGCAACCACGCTTCCAAGCAGCCAAGTCAGCCAACATGCGAAACCCAAGTACGCAACAGCTCAGCCAAGTTTCCAGACCAAGTTCAAAGTTCAGCCAAGTTCAGCCAATCAGCCAACAGCAACAGCCAACCAGCCGAACAGTTCACCCAAGTTCCAGCCACAGGCCAACGCATAGCTCTAAGTCAGACCAACAGTCGAGCAACAAGTTCAGCCACGCCTAGTCAGCACACAGCCAACGAACACAAACAACATCCGAAGCAGCTCAGCCAAGTTCAACCAGTTCCATATCAGCCAACAGTTCACAGCCACAGCCTCACAGCGCAACAGGGCAGCCAAGTCAGCTAAGACCAGCCACAGCCAACAGCAATCAGCTCACACTTCAGCAAGCGCACAGCTCAGCCAACGTTCACAGCCAACAGCCAACCGGCAACATGCCACGAGCCCAGACCAAGACCAGAGTCAGCTCAAACAACGCCGAAACAGCCAACAGCACACCAACAGTGCCAGTCAGCCAACAAGCCAACAGCCAAGTTCAGCCAAGCAGCAACAGCCAATGAGGCAGTTCAAAGCAAGTTCAGCCATTAATGCGCAAGGCATAGGTTCAGACCAAGTTCCAAGCGCAACTTCAGCCCAGCACCACGGTCAGGCCAACAGCAACAGCCAACGTCAACAGCCACCAAGAGCCAACAGCAACAAGTTCAGCCAAGCCAAGCAGCTATCAGCCAAGTTCAGCCAGTCAACGCAGCCAGCCACACAGCAGCACAGTGCCCAACAGTTCCAACAGCCAACAGCCAAGTTAAGCATAGACAGCCAAGTTCAGCCAAACAGTCCAACAGCCCAACAGGTAAGTCAGCCAACAGCCGAACAGCAACAGTCGTTCCAGCGCCAAACAGCAACAGCCAACAGCCCAACAGCCATACGTTCGCGAACAGCCACAGCCAACTTAGCTCAACAGTTCAGCAAGTTTCAGCGCAAGTTCACGCAACAGCAACAGCACCAACAGCCGTTCAGACAGCAACAGGCCAAGTAGCAACAGCACAGCCAACAGCCAACAGCCAAGTTCAGCCAAGCCAAGAGCCAAGAGCCAGAGCCAAGAGCCAAGAAGCAAGAGCCACAGCCAACAGCCAACAGCCAACTAGCCAACATGTACCCAAGTTCAGCCAAGAGCAAGCAGCCAAGAGCAGCCAAAGTCCACACCAAGACCAGCCAAGCAGCCAACAGCCAAGAGCCAAGCCAATCAGCCACAGCCAAGAGCCAGTCCAGAAGCCAAGAGCCACAAGTCCAGCCAAGAGCCAAAGTCCCCACGCAACAGCCAACAGCCAAGAGACAAGAGCCAAAGCCAAGACCACGTGCCAAGTCATTAGCCAAGAGCGCAAACCCAACAGCCAAGTCGCAAACCAAGTTCCACCAAGCTAAGAGCTCAGAGCCAGAGCCAAAGCCAACGCAGCCAAGCCCACCTAGCCAAGGTCCAATCAAGAGCCAACAGCAACAACCAACAAACAGCCAAGAGCCAGCCAACTAGGCCATGCAACAAGTTCACAAGCCAACACGCAAAGCCAACAGCCAAGAGCCAAGAGCCAGCCAAGTCACAGCCACAGTCCAGAGCCCAAGAGCCAACAGCCAAGAGCCAAGCGAGCCAAGAGCAGAGCAAGAGCCAAAGCTCCTGCCCAGAGAAAGCAAGTGCGACCCACCACCCAAGAGACCAAGCCGAGCCAAGAGCCAAGAGGTGCAAGAGCCCCAAGTGCCGAGCAGAAGAATTAGCTGGGTGCCAAGACACAAGGCCAAGAGCAGCCAAGAGCCATCCTAAGAGCCAAGAGCCGGGGTGTGGCCAAAAGTCCAAAGCCAAGAGCCAAGAGCACAAGAGCTGGTGAAGCGACCCACTCTCAGACCACCGCAAGAGCCAAGAGCAAGAGCCAAGCAGCGGGGGTGGCAAGAGCAAGAGCCAAGGCCAAGTCCTAACAGAGCAAAGCTGTGCAAGAGCCAAGACCAAGAAGCCAATTTCAGCCAAGAGCCAAGAGCCAAGTTGCAGCGGGTGGTGGCTCTAAGAAAGACTGGTGCCAGATTCCTCTAGTCCACACCCGAGCCAAGAAGCAAGCCACCAAGAGCCCCAAGACCAAGAGCCAAAGTTCAGCAAGTTCAAGAGCTTTCAAAGTTTCGCCAAGAGCAAGTTCAAGAGCCAAGACCATTCAGCCAAGACTTTCAGCCAAAGCCAGAGAGCCAAGACCAAGAGAAAGAGCTCCAAGAGCCAAGAGCAAGAGCCTTGCATGGTGCTCTGCCAGTCCAAGAGCCAAGAGCCAAGGTTCGACGCCAAGAGCCGAAGAGCAAGAGCCAAAGCCAACGAGCCAAAGCAGCCAAGTCCAAGAACCAAGGTGCCAAGAGACAAGTCCAGCCACAGAGCCAAGACCCAAGAGCCAAGAGCCAAGTCCACGCCAAGGTGCCGCCAAAGAGCCAAGAGCACTCGCCTTGAGCAAGCCAGCCAAGTCCAGCCATAGTCCAGCCAAAGCCAAGAGCCGCAAAGCTGGTGCCAGTCCAGCAAGTTCAGCCAAGTTCCAGAGCAAGAAGTCCACGCCAAGTCCAGCCAAGCCGCCAATGAGCCAAGTCCAGCCCAAGAGCCAGCCAGTGCCGACCCCCACCCTGCTTCCAGCCAGGGCGGTTTGTTCTTGCCCAGTGGTAAGAGCTGGTGCTCCGACCCACCCACCCTGCCTTCCAAGCCAGCGGTGTTCTTGCCCAGTGGTAAAGAGCTGGTCAAGAGCCCAGCACCCTGAGCCAAGGGCGGTGATCTTGCCCATGGGTAAAGCTGGTGCATGCCCAACCAAGAGCCAAGAGCCAAGAGCTTCCAGGCAAGAGCCGGGCGGTGTGCCTCTTGCCGTAAGAGCTTGGTGCAAGAGCCAAAGCCCCCAAAACAAGCCTTCCAGCCCCAAAAGGGGAAAGTGTTCTTTGCCCATGGGTAAAGCTGGTGCCGAACCACCCACCCTGCCTCCACCAGGGCGGTGTTCTTGCCCAGTGGTTAAGACGCCAAGAGCCCTGAACCAAAGCAAGAGCAAGAGCCAAAGCCAAGCCAAAGGCCAAGAGCCTTGCCACTGGTGCCGGCGCCACCTCTGCCCTTCCAAGTCCTTGCCTCAGTGGTAGAAGATGGTGCCCGGTTGCAGAGCCAAGGGTGGTGCTTGCCCAGTAAGAGCTGGTGCCGACCCAAAGAAGCCACGCTAATCCCCGCCTTACAGCCAGGGGTGGTTCTTGCCCAGTAAGAAAGCTGGTGCCAAGAGCCAAAGCCGGCCGCCTGAGGGTCCAAGCGCCTCAAGAGCCCAGTTGAGTTTAAAGGAGAGCCAAGACCAAGAGCACGCCGCCTTGCAGCCGGGGTGGTGCTCCTTGCTTGCCAGTGGTAAGCTGGTGCGAGACGCCCCCACCCCGCCTTGCAGCGGGTGGTGCTCTTGCCAACAGTGGTAAAGCTGGTGCCGACCGCACCCACCAGTGAAAGCTGACGCGTTGCCAGGGCGTGGGCCAGTGGTTGGTGGGGGTGGGGTTTGGGGGGGTGGTTTGGGGGGGGTGTGTCCGACCCACCCACCGTTTTGGGTGCGGTCTGCCTTGCAGCGGGGCGGTGGCTCCCTTGCCCAGATTGGTAAAGGCTGGTGCCGACCACCCTAGCTTGCAAGCCAGGGGTGGTGCTTGCTCAGTGGTAAAGCTGGTGCGACCCACCCACAGCCGGTGGTGCCCAGTGGTAAAGCTGGTGCCGACCGCACCCACTGCTTGCAGCCGGGTGGTGCTTGCCCAGTGGTAAAGTGGTGCCGACCCACCCACCCCCCGCCTTGCAGGGGGTGGTGGCACCTGCCCAGTGGAACGCTGGGTGGTGCCTGGTAAAGTAAACGCTGGTGCCGACCCACACCCCCGCGCTTGCAGCCGGGTGCTCTGCCCAGTGGTAAAGCTGGTGCCGACCCACCCACCCCCCGCCTGCAGCCAGCGGTGGTGTCGGTTGCAGCTGGTGCCATACGAACCCACCCTCCCTGCCTTCCACCCCGGGCGCCTTGGAGCCGGGGTGCCTCTTGCCCAGTGCAGAACCCACCCTGCCTCCAGCCAGGGCGGTGTTCTTGCCCAAAGTTATTTTTGCGGTGCGCGACACCCACCGGACCCGCCTTGCAGCCGGGGTGGTGCTCCTTGCCCAGTGTAAAGCTGGTGCGACCCACCACCCGCCTTGCAGCCGGGGTGTGTCTTGCCCAGTGTTAAGCTGGTGCCGACCCACCACCCCCGCAGCCGGGGGTGGGTGCTGGGTGCCAGGTCCGGGGGGTGCCACTGGTAAAGTGCTGGTGCAGACACCCACACCCGCCGGTGCACGGGGTGTTCTTGCCCACGTGGTAAAGCTGGTGCCGAACCCACCCACCCCTCCTGCAGCCGGGCGGTGGTCGCCACCCACCCTGCCAGCCGGGGGTGCTCTTGCCCCAGGGTAAAAGCTGGTGCCGACCCACCGCACCCCCGTTGCAGCCGGGTGGTGCTCTTGCCCAGTGGTAAAGCTGGTGCCGGACCCCACCCACCCCGCCTTGCAGCCGGGGTGGTGCTCTTGCCCAGTGGTAAAGCTGGTGCCGACCCACCCACACCGCTTGCAGCCGGGCGTGGTGCTCTTGCCCAGTGGTAAAGCTGGTGCCGACCCACCCACACCCGCCTTGCAGCCGGTGGTGCTCTGCCCAGTGGGTAAAGCTGGTGCCGACCCACCACCCCGCCTTGCAGCCGGGGTGGTGCTCTGCCCAGTGGTAAAGCTGGTGCCGACCCACCCACACCAGCTTGCAGCCGGGGTGGTGCTCTGCCCAGTGGTAAAGCTGGTGCCGACCCACCCACACCCGCTTGCAGCCGGGGTGTGCTCTGCCCAGTGGTAAAGCTGGTGCCGACCCACCGCAGCACTGCCTTGCAGCCGGGTGGTGCTCTGCCCAGTGGTAAAGCTGGTGCCGGGACCCACCCACACGCGCCAGGCCCAGGTGGTGGCCTCTGGCTTGCGTTGGCCCAGTGGTAAAAAGCTGGTGCGACTCCACCCACCCCGCCTTGCAGCGGGGGTGGTGCTCTGCTCTTGCCGACGCCTGCAGCCGGGGTGGTAGTGGTAAAGCTGGTGCTGACACACCTGCCTTGCTCCGCGCCGGGGTGGTGCTTGCCCCAGTGGTAAAGCTGGTGCGACCCACCCAGGCAGCCGCAGGTGGTGCTCCTGCCCAGTGGTAAAGCTGGTGCGACCTTCCCCACGGGCCCCACACCCGCCTTGCAGCCGGGTGGTGCTCTTGCCCAGTGGTAAAGCTGGTGCCGACACCACCCACCCCGCCCGGGTTGCAGCCGGGCGGCCGGGTGGTGCTCTTGCCCAGTGGTAAAACCCAGCTGCAGCCGGGTGCCGACCCACCCACCCCGCCTTGCAGCCGGGGTGGTGCTCCTGCCCAGTGGTAAGCTGGTGCCGACCCACCCACACCCGCCTTGCAGCCGGGGTGGTGCTTTGCTCCAGTGGTAAAGCTGGTGCCGACCCACCCACCCGCCTTGCGCCGGGTGGTGCTCTTGCCCAGTGGTAAAGCTGGTGCCGACCACCCACCCCGCCTTGCCAGCCGGGGTGGTGCTCTTGCCCAGTGGTAAAGCTGGTGCCGACCCACCACCCCGCCTTGCAGCCGGGGTGGTGCTCTTGCCCAGTGGTAAAGCTGGTGCCGACCCACCCACCCCGCCTTGCAGCTGTGCCGGGTGGTGCTGTGCCCAGTGGTAAAGCTGGTGCTCCGACCCACCCACCCCGCCTTGCAGCTGGTGCTTCCAGCCCCGGGCGGTGGTGCTCCTGGTGCCCACCCACGTGGTAAAGAAAGCTGGTGCCGACCCACCCACACCGCCTTGCAGCCGGGGTGGTGCTCTTAGCCCAGTGGTAAAGCTGGTGCCGCCACCCACCCACCCCGCCTTGCAGCGGGTGGTGCTTTGCCATAGGTAAAGCTGGTGCCAGACCCGGGGTGGTGCTCTTGCCCAGTGGGTAAAGCTGGTGCGACCCCCACCCACCCCGCCTTGCAGCCGGGGTGGTGCTCCTGCCCGTGGTAAAGCTGGTGCCGACCCACCCACCCCGCCTTGCAGCCGGGGTGGTGCTCCTGCCCAGTGGTAAAGCTGGTGCCGACCCACCCACCCCGCCTTGCAGCCGGGGTGGTGCTCCTTGCCCAGTGGTAAAGCTGGTGCCGACCCACGCCACCCCGCCTTGCAGCCGGGGTGGTGCTCTTGCCCAGTGGTAAAAGCTGGTGCCGACCCACCCACCTCCCGCCTTGCCAGCCGGTGGTGCTTGCCCAGTGGTAAAGCTGGTGCCGACCCCCCGTGCAGTGGTGGTGCTCTGCCCAGTGGTAAAGCTGGTGCCGACCCACCCACCCCGCCTTGCAGCCGGGGTGGTGCTCCTGCCAGTGGTAAAGCTGGTGCCGACCCACCCACCCCGCCTTGCAGCCGGGGGTGCTGCCCCAGTGCTCCTTGCCCAGTGGTAAAGCTGGTGCTGACCCACCCACACCGCCTTGCAGCCGGGGTGGTGCTCCTTGCCCAGTGGTAAAGCTGGTGCCGACCTACCCACACCCGCCTTGCAAGCCGGGGTGGTGCTCCTGCCCAGTGGTAAAGCTGGTGCCGACCCACCCAACCCCGCCTTGCAGCCAGGGGTGGTGCTGTGCTGACTGCCCAGTGGTAAAGCTGGTGCCGACCCACCCACACCCGCCTTGCAGCCGGGGGTGGTGCTCCTGCCCAGTGGTAAAGCTGGTGCCGACCCACCCACCCCGCCTTGCAAGCCGGGTGGTGCTTGCCCAGTGGTAAAGCTGGTGCCGACCCACCACCCCGCCTTGCAGCCGGGGCGGTGGCCCAGTGGTAAAGCTGGTGCCGACCCACCCACCCCGCCTTGCAGCCGGGTGGTGCTCTTGCCCAGTGGTAAAGCTGGTGCCGACCCACCCACACCCGCCTTGCAGCCGGTGGTGCTCTGCCCAGTGGTAAGAAGCTGTGCCGACCCACCCACCCCGCCTTGCAGCCGGGGGTGGTGCTCTTGCCCAGTGGTAAAGCTGGTGCCGACCCACCCACCACTCTTAAGCCGGGTGTGCTCCTGCCCAGGTGGTATAAAGAAGCTGGTGCCGACCCACCCACCCCGCCTTTGCAGCCGGGGTGGTGCTCCTGCCCAGTGGTAAAAGCTGGTGCCGACCCACCCACCCCGCCTTGCAGCCGGGGTGGTGCTCCTGCCCAGTGGTAAAAGCTGGTGCCGACCCCACCCACACGCCTTGCAGCCGGGGTGGTGCTCTTGCCCAGTGGGTAAAGCTGAGTGCCGACCCAACCCACACCCGCCTTGCAGCCGGGTGGTGGCTCTTGCCCATGGTAAGCTGGTGCCGACCCACCCACCCGCCTTGCAGCCGGGGTGTGGTGCTCCTGCCCAGTGGCCAGTAAAAGCTGGTGCCGACCCACCACACCACGCACTTGCAGCCGGGGTGGTGCTCCTGCCCAGTTCCAGTGGTAAAACGCTGGTGCCACTGCCCCACTGGTGCCACCCACACCCGCCTTGCAGCCGGCGGGTGGTGCTCTGCCCAGTGGTAAAGCTGGTGCCGACCCACCCCAGCCGCCTTGCAGCCGGGGTGGTGCTCCTTGCCCAGTGGTAAGCCTGGCCGGGTGGTGCTCCTCCAGGCCCAGTGGTAAAGCTGGTGCCACCCACACCCGCCTTGCAGCCGGGGTGGTGCTCCTGCCCAGTGGTAAAGCTGGTGCCGACCCACCACACACGCCTTGCAGCCGGGGTGGTGCTCTGCCCAGTGGTAAAGCTGGTGCCGACCCACCCACACCCGCCTTGCAGCCGGGTGGTGCTTCTGCCCAGTGGTAAAGCTGGTGCCGACCCACCCACCGCCTTGCAGCCGGGGTGGTGCTCCTGCCCAGTGGTAAAGCTGGTGCCGACCCACCTGCCTTGCAGCCGGGGTGGTGCTCTGCCCAGTGGTAAAAAGCTGGTGCCGACCCACCCACACCCGCCTTGCAGCCGGGGTGGTGCTCCTGCCCAGTGGTAAAAGCTGGTGCCGACCCACCCACCCTTGCCTTCAGGGGGGTGGTGCTCCTTGCCCAGTGGTAAAGCTGGTGCCGACCCACCCACCCCGCCTTGCAGCCGGGTGGTGCTCCTTGCCCAGTGGTAAAGCTGGTGCCGACCCACCCCCGCCTTGCAGCCGGGGTGGTGCTCCTGCCAGTGGTAAAGCTGGTGCCGACCCACCCACAAACCCGCCTTGCAGCCGGGTGTGGTGCTCTGCCCAGTGGTAAAAGCTGGTGCCGACCCACCCACCCGCCTTGCAGCCGGGGTGGTGCTCTTGCCCAGTGGTAAAGCTGGTGCCGACCCACCCACCCCGCCTTGCAGCCGGGGTGGTGCTGTCCTTGCCCAGTGGTAAAAGCTGGTGCCGACCCACCCACCCCGCCTTGCAGCCGGGGTGGTGCTCCTGCCCAGTGGTAAAGCTGGTGCCGACCCACCCACCTCCGCCTTGCAGCCGGGGTGGTGCTCCTTGCCCAGTGGTAAAGCTGGTTGCGGGACCCACCCACCCCGCCTTGCAGCCGGGTGGTGCTCCTGCCCAGTGAAAGGCTGGTGCCGACCCACCCACACCCGCCTTGCAGCCGGGCGTGGTGCTCCTGCCCAGTGTAAAGCTGGTGCCGACCCACCCACACCCGCCTTGCAGCCGGGGGTGGTGCTCCTGCCCAGTGGTAAAGCTGGTGCCGACCCACCGCACCCCGCCTTGCAGCCGGGGTGGTGCTCTTGCTGCCCAGTGGTAAGCTGGTGCCGACCCACCACCCGCCTTGCAGCCGGGGTGGTGCTCTGCCCAGTGGTAAAGCTGGTGCCGACCCACCCACCCCGCCTTGCAGCCGGGTGGTGGTGCTCTGCCCAGTGGTAAAGCTGGTGCCGACCCAAACCCACACCCGCCTTGCAGCCGGGGTGGTGCTCCTGCCCAGTGGGTAAAGCTGGTGCCGACCCACCCACCCGCCTTGCAGCGGGGTGGTGCTCCTGCCCAGTGGTAAAAGCTGGTGCCGACCCACCCACCCCGCCTTGCAGCGGGGTGGTGCTCTGCCTCAGTGGTAAAGCTGGTGCCGACCCACCCACCCCGCCTTGCAGCCGGGGGTGGTGCTCTTGCCCAGTGGTAAAGCTGGTGCCGACCGCATTGCAGCCGGGGTGGTGCCCTTGCCCAGTGGTAAAGCTGGCCGACCCACCCACCCCGCCTTGCAGCCGGGGTGGTGCTCTGCCCAGTGGTAAAGCTGGTGCCGACCCACCCACCCCGCCTTGCAGACCGGGGTGGTGCTGCCTTCGCCCAAGTGGTAAAAGGCTGGTGCCGACCCCACCACCCCGCCTTGCAAGCCGGGGTGGTGCTCTTTAGCCCAGTGGTAAAGCTGGTGCCGGACCACCCACCCCGCCTTGCAGCCGGGTGGTGCTCCTGCCAGTGGTAAAGCTGGTGCCGACCCACCCACCCCCTTGCAGCCGGGGTGGTGCTCCTGCCCAGTGGTAAAGCTGGTGCCGACCCACCCACCGTGGTAGCCTTGCAGCCGGGGGTGGTTGCTCCTGCCCAGTGGTAAAAGCTGGTGCCGACCCACCCACCCCGCCTTGCAGCCGGGGTGGTGCTCCTGCCCAGTGTAAAGGCTGGTGCCGACCCACCCACCCCGCCGCTTGCAGCCGGGGGGTGCTCCTGCCCAGTGGTAAAGCTGTGCCCGACCCACCCACGCCTTGCAGCCGGTGGTGCTCCTGCCCAGTGTAAAGCTGGTGCCGAGCCTGGCCGTGGTGCTCCTGCCCAGTGGTAAAGCTGGTGCCGACCCACCCACCCCGCCTTGCAGCCGGGGTGGTGCTCCCTGGCCCAGTGGTAAAGCTTGTGCCGACACCCACCCCGCTTGCAGCCGGGTGGTGCTCCTGCCCAGTGGTAAAGCTGGTGCGACCCACCCACGCCTTGCAGCCGGGGTGGTGCTCCTTGCCCAGTGGTAAAGCTGGTGCCGACCCACCCACCCCGCCTTGCAGCCGGGGTGGTGCTCCTGCCCAGTGGTAAAGCTGGTGCCGACCCGACCCACCCCGCCTTGCAGCCGGGGTGGTGCTCCTGCCCCAGTGGTAAAGCTGGTGCCGACCCACCCACCCCGCCTTGCAGCCGGGGTGGTGCTCCTGCCAGTGGTAAAGCTGGTGCCGACCCACCCACCCCGCCTTGCAGCGGGGTGGTGCTCTGCCCAGTGGTAAAGCTGGTGCCGGACCCACCACCCGCCTTGCAGCCGGGGTGGTGCTCCTGCCCAGTGGTAAAGCTGGTGCCGACCCACCCACCCGCCTTGCAGCCGGGGTGGTGCTCCTGCCCAGTGGTAAAGCTGGTGCCGACCCACCCACCCCGCCTTGCAGCCGGGGTGGTGCTCTTGCCCAGTGGTAAAGCTGGTGCCGACCCACCCACCGCCTTGCAGAGGCCGGGGTGGTGCTCCTTGCCCAGTGGTAAAGCTGGTGCCGACCCACCCACCCCGCCTTGCAGCCGGGTGGTGCTCTTGCCCAGTGGTAAAGCTGGTGCCGACCCACCCACCCCGCCTTGCAGCCGGGGTGGTGCTCCTGCCAGTGGTAAAAAGCTGGTGCCGACCCACCCACGCCCGCCTTGCAGCCGGGGTGGTGCTCCTGCCCAGTGGTAAGGCTGGTGCCGACCCCACCCACCCCGCCTTGCAGCCGGGTGGTGCTCCTGCCCAGTGGTAAAGCTGGTGCCGACCCACCCACCCGCCTTGCAGCCGGGGTGGTGCTCTGCCCAGTGGTAAGCTGGTGCCGACCCACCCACCCGGGGTGGTGCGCCCCAGTGGTAAAGCAGCGGGGGGTGGTGCTCCTGCCCAGTGGTAAAGCTGGTGCCGACCACCCACCCGCCTTGCAGCCGGGGTGGTGCTCTTGCCCAGTGTAAAGCTGGGTGCCTGACCACACACCCGCCTTGCAGCCGGGGTGGTGCTCCTTGCCCAGTGGTAAAGCTGGTGCCGACCACCACCCCGCCTTGCAGCCGGGTGGTGCTCTTGCCCAGTGGTAAAGCTGGTGCCGACCCACCCACCCCCGCCTTGCAGCCGGGGTGGTGCTCCTTGCCCAGTGGTAAAGCTGGTGCCGACCCACCCACCCCCGCCTTGCAGCCGGGTGGTGGCTCCTTGCCCAGTGGTAAAGCTGGTGCCGACCCACCCACCCCGCCTTGGCAGCCGGGGTGGTGCTCCTTGCCCCAGTGGTAAAGCTGGTGCCGACCCACCCACCCCGCCTTGCAGCCGGGGTGTGCTCCTTGCCCAGTGGTAAAGCTGGTGCCGACCACCCACCCCGCCTTGCAGCCGGGGTGGTGCTCCTGCCCAGTGGGTAAACTGGTGCCGACCCACCCACCGCATTGGCAGCCGGTTGCAGCGGGGTGGTGCTTGCTCTGCCCAAGTGGTAAAGCTGGTGCCGACCCACCACCCCGCCTTGCAGCCGGGGTGGGTGCTCTTGCCCAGTGGTAAAGCTGGTGCCGACCACACCACCCGCGCCTTGCAGCCGGGTGGTGCTCCTGCCGCAGTGGTAAAGCTGGTGCGACCCACCCACACACCGCCTTGCCAGCCGGGGTGGTGCTCCTGCCCAGTGGTAAAGCTGGTGCCGACCCACCCACCCCGCCTTGCAGCCGGGGTGGTGCTCCTGCCCAGTGGTAAAGCTGGTGCCGACCCACCCACACCCGCCTTGCAGCCGGGGTGGTGCTCCTGCCCAGTGGTAAAGCTGGTGCCGACCCACCCACCCCGCCTTGCAGCCGGGTGGTGCTCCTGCCCAGTGGTAAAGCTGGTGCCGACCCACCACCCCGCCTTGCAGCCGGGGTGGTGCTCCTGCCCAGTGGTAAAGCTGGTGCCGACCCACCCACACCCGCCTTGCAGCCGGGGTGGTGCTCCTGCCCAGTGGTAAAGCTGGTGCCGACCCACCCACCCCGCTTGCAGCCGGGTGGTGCTCTTGCCCAGTGGTAAAGCTGGTGCCGACCCACCCACACCCGCCTTGCAGCCGGGTGGGTGGTTGCTCCTGCCCAGTGGTAAAGCTGGTGCCGACCACCCCACACCCGCCTTGCCGGGGGGTGGTGCTCCTGTGCCAGCTGGTAAAGCTGGTGCCGACCCACCCACCCCGCCTTGCAGCCGGGGTGGTGCTCCTGCCCAGTGGTAAAAGCTGGTGCCGAACCCACCCCCGCCTTGCAGCCCCGCCTTGCAGCCGGGTGGTGCTCCTGCCCAGTGGTAAAGCTGGTGCCGACCCACCCCACCCGCCTTGCAGCCGGGGTGGTGCTCCTGCCCAGTGGTAAAGCTGTGCCGACCCACCCACCCCGCCTTGCAGCCCGGGGTGGTGCTCCTGCCAGTGGTAAAGCTGGTGCCGACCCACCCACACCGCCTTGCAGCCGGGGTGGTGCTCTTGCCCAGTCTGGTGCGACCCACCCACCCGCCTTGCAGCCGGGGTGGTGCTGCCTGCCCAGTGGTAAAGCTGGTGCCGACCCACCCACACCCGCCTTGCAGCCGGGGTGGTGCTCCTGCCCTAGCTTGGAAAGTGGTGCCGACCCACCCACCCCGCCTTGCAGCCGGGGTGGTGCTCTGCCCAGTGGTAAAGCTGGTGCCGACCCACTTGCAGCCGGGTGGTGCTCCTGCCCAGTGGTAAAGCTGGTGCCGACCCACCCACCCCGCCTTGCAGCCGGGGTGGTGCCCCCCCAGTGCTCCTTGCCCGGGTGGTGCTCAGTGGTAAAGCTGGTGCCGACCCACCCACACCCGCCTTGCAGCCGGGGTGGTGCTCCTGCCCAGTGGTAAAGCTGGTGCCGACCCACCCACCCCGCCTTGTGCCAGTGGCTGGCTGTCAGGAAGCATGGGTCAGCGGCGTGTGCCGGCGTTTGTGTATTACATTTGAATCATGTGGCTGTGTCTGTCATTCCTTGCACAAATGAATTGCAAATGATTGATTAGATATCGAAAATAGAAAAAAATGATTAAAAACATCATTGTATCTGGTGTAAACGCTACTTCTTCTATCAATAGAAAACTTTAGAATGAAAACGAAACGACTAGAAGTCTAAAGGAATAGAAAAAGTCATCTCCATTCTTTTAACTTTCCTGTGTGATATATTTGTGTAGTAAAAGTTACATCCTGATACATCTTGTTAAAGATAACAAAAACACACACATTAAAATAAGTTAAAAGTAAGAGACTTAAAAATTTTTTCTTCCTTTTATAGATTGCATTGTTTACATCTGTATCGAGAAAACCTTTGATTGCAAATAACGTACGTACCGAAGCCTAGAACCGCGAAGACCATAAACCAAAGACAAGCTGTATTTCAATTACAACATTAGTACGTGTTAATTTGTCATTAAAAAGTTTCTTTACTAATCGATTGGCATTGTCGCCTGACTTTCCGTATGTCATTGGAGCATGGCCCTCCCTGCCATCAGCCCCTCGCCGCGTGGACAGCATTAAGAAAAATATAGTAACGGGAAATTTTTGTGAAAATGTTAGCTAAACAGGCTGGACGTTAAACGGTAGCCAGAGGATTCAACAATACCAACTGAGAATTCGTGTACACAAACTTATAGTCATGTAGCGATACTGTCGATGAAGTGAGATTAAAAAAATTAAAAAAATTATAAAATTCTGGAGAGACTTCGAATAGGCTAGGAAACCAAATATTAGACATAATGGAATAGTATACGTAAAACTAAATCTTAGAAAGGAGGAAGAGTAGATGTACGAAAACAAGAAGGAAAACGCATCCCTTTGCTGTCTTTGTGTCATGAAGTTCTTAAGCATTAAACCACATGTCGCTGATCACCCGTAGTGTCGCCGCTTATAGACCCCCACGAAACACACCCGCACGAACACACACCCACACGAACACACACCCACACGAACACACACCCACACGCTCAGCCAGGGGCGGGAGGCTTATTTATTTTGCCTTCTGCAGTTCGTGGTGTAGCTTTCTTTTATGTATTATGTTTTTTGTTTATTCTTTCCTAATATTAACAATTCTGTCAACGATGTCATGAAGGAAACATTTGATTACTGTCTTCATTTACTCTGTGTATTTTAGTTATTCACATATACTATGCATTTATTACATATTTCATTAGTGTGTGTGATACAGTTTGTACTACATGCCCTCTGAGGGTTCTGAGTAAACTTTTTCTGGTTTTGGACATTGAGCTTTGATTCTACGTGTTTCAATATGGTTTTAAGAATGTCTGACAGAATGAAAGCCAGGGTGGAACAAAAACTTTTGTTACCTTATTGTTGACAAATTTAAATCTTTATTTACGAGGGTAAGAGAATACGCAAAAGTTATGGGTTTTTTTTTACATCTAGCCCTATAATTATAAATAATGAATAATTATGAATATATGAGAAACGTATTATACATTTTATATTTGAATGTTTTTTTTAAAGTTTTTTTTTTTTTAGTTTATAAAAGATGCGACTGAAAGTTGTTGCTTAGCGCAGCTTTTGCCCTTTGCCTTTCAGTTGACTTTCAGTTAGTGCATTGCTAGACTAAAAATGTCACCTCACTACATCAGCCCTTTAGTTTTCCTGTTTTAAACATGAACTTTACCTACACCCCTCGCTGAATACTAGCTCGATCGTTTGAAATTACACTTCAAAGGCGTGTCCAGCAACTTAATCTCGCTTAATCCTTCGCCTGGGACATGGAACTGAACTTGTCCTGCGACTTTTAGGACAGAGCCATTGCCATTCGTGCAGAAGTTAGAAGTTAGTAGCTGCAACGCAGGGAAACTGGAACGCTCACTCTCTGCTGGCATCAGTTCTTGGTGATATTTTTTTTAAGGTAGGTCCTTAATTCTCACGTCACGTGCACTCTGAGAGGAGACGTGGCTGTGTGTTAGCGAAAGATTAGAGACAGCACAGTAAGCAGAGGGTCATATGCAGAGAGTACATGGGGTTTACTTGCATGGCTGCATGTTTTCCAAACTAAGCCGCTGTTTCATGCTCCACCACCCCACTCGTCTGTTTGCAAAGGTATAGACGTACACATGTAAGTGTTCGTGTCTTTCCGAATTTATAAACGTTGTGCAATTGTTACAAATATTGCATTGACATTAAGATGAGTTTCTGGAAGAGCAATGGAAAAATAAAAAGACTATAACATGTATCTCTACAGTCCACAAGAGGTCTTAAGGTCTTTACTGATAAAGTCTGAACACACATTGTAGCTGGGGGAGGAGAAGAATTTATTCATTTTCCATTCCATGAGAAATGTTTTCCTGATGGTTTCACATTAACGTGTACACTACTCACACATTTCAGATTGACCGCTGACATAGCCAAACACATAAGAGATACACATGCATGGACGCTCACTCACACACTTGCACTACACAAATCCGCAGACTTCAAGGAGACACATTCAATATTCAGTCCTAACTCGTGCTGCACCGGAGTTCCAGGAAGCTTCTGCTTGAATGGTTACGTCTTCTGAACTGTATGCATCTTTTTTTGCCTTCAGGTGGCGTTGAACCATGGCTTGCCGTTGCTCCAGGACTTTGTTGGCATGCTCAACACCTCATAGAAAGCAGTGTAAGACATGAAGACGTTTTCTGCTCATGAATGTCAGCACAGGGGTATATTAATGCCGCCCAATGCCGATCGGTGCATGTAGGGGGAGCGGGGAATTGGTGTTCTGCACTGAGCCAGCAACTAAGGATAGATAACAACAAAGCAGCCAACCCTGTTAACAGATGTCACATGCAGAAAAAGAACAGCTTGTCCAAGATGA
Organism: Pomacea canaliculata; assembly: GCF_003073045.1. Classification (NCBI taxonomy): domain Eukaryota; kingdom Metazoa; phylum Mollusca; class Gastropoda; order Architaenioglossa; family Ampullariidae; genus Pomacea; species Pomacea canaliculata. The sequence goes on along the minus strand of NC_037594.1, from coordinate 9,681,509 downwards.
GATCTGGACCCAGGACAACCAATTCTTACTGTATTGAAGTAGGTGTAGGTAGCTGTGCAGCTCCCCAGCCTAACCTCCTAGTTCCAGCTCCTTTATTTCAAATCATTTCGTTAATGTGTTTTATCTGCTCAGCTCCCCTCCCCTCCATTCAGCAGGTTTAAACCGATACCAAGCACATAATTTACAAAACTTCCTTATAAAACCTTCTGCTTTCAGTGTCAGAATGGCATCACAGGTCTTGAGTAATGCATTTGTACAGTTTATTGGCATCAGAATTCTAAATTAAAATTTGTAAGTTAGGAGCTCTAAAGTAACGAGTGATAAAGTAACAATGATGATGCAGTCTTATTGAAGATAAATAGGGTAAAAACTGCTCAACACACACAAAAAAAATTACATACTTTCATAATTCTGAAAAAGTTTTCAGAATAAAAATATCATTGTTTCAATTTTACAGAATCTTTTCATGAACATATTGTTAATTCTGTCATTCTATTAACCTTATAAACACTATGATTCTGTGTAACATTAAAAACAGAATAATAAGCATTTACATGCATTTCTGCAATAAACATTTACAAAAAAAAAAGACAAACAAACCAACCAGCCAACCATGAAATTTGCAACCATTGAGTAAGTAATCAAAGTTTATAATTAAAAAGTCCCATTATTTTAATAATTTCAATCAACTCAAAATATTTCAAAAGATTTAATCTACCTCTACCAATGTATTGCTTCTGCATACTTCATAGAAAAGTTTCAGGGTCTTCTAGAGATCACAGAAGACTATCACAGTGATTCATATTGATTATAAAAACAAACCAAGCAAGTATGTTCCTGCACTCTCAAACACACATAGTCCCAACCATCATCACACCATGCAGGTACAGCTGATAATAGAAGTCTAGATTGAGTTCTTTCTGTCAACTTCTTGTAACAGTTTAAGAAGGCTGGCAGGGTCTGGCTTACTGGCAACACCACTAACTTCATAGCCCTGACTGAGCAATGCTTGGTGTGTGGATGGACCAAGAGCACACACCTGTAAATAAAAGACAGAATGGTGCAGAAAAATTAATAATATTTGATGAGTAAAATATCCAGCTTTATATCAAGCTTTGCTGCCATTTGAAAATAGTCCACTATGTATTTTCCTGATAAATCAGACAACTGCTGGATGGGCAGCAGGAGTTTTCAAGAAATTAAACTTGTAACTGGCATCCTCCTAGTCTGGGCAAGAACACTAACCATCAGGTTACAGTGCCTCCTTGTGTGTGTGGTTTAATTAATTTTAAAAATGTTTTTAAAGTCAGGATAAGTGCAAAACCAAAAACCCAACTGACCTTTATTTTTTGCAGAGGTATCATGCCTCTCTTTATCAGGTGTGCTGTAAACTGAACTCCCGAAGGGCTGAAGAACACCACAATCTCAGGTATACCCTGAACACATGACAACATGTTTTAAAGCACCTCTCTATCTGTTAAAGCAAATCCAAGACAATTTTAGATGGGACAAATGTAACTCAAAATAACAGATAATAATTCACTCATAAAAGTATACACGAAAATGTTTATGACATTTCTTTGTTAAATTTAATGTCACACTTCTAATTTATTATACTCCTGTATTCTATATACATATATATTGCATACACTGAAATAAAAGCTATTACTATTACTACAAATAATAAAAATCAAATGTTGTTTACAAGCACATATGGTTTTCAAAGTAACAATCAATGAAGTTTGTATAAATAAATAATTTTGTATGACTGAAGTAGAATGGAAAGGTTGCCAGATTAGGAGTTGTACAATAGATGGCAAGTAGGCTCACGAAGCAAAATCAATAAAGCAAAGTGTTGTTTTGTTGGGCCATCATTTCTTCTTAAAACGCAAGGCATGTAAATGTAGACAGAATATAAACATGTTCACGTCTTGGTTGTAAGGAAGAGTGAGCTATTTTTCTCATCAGGCAACCTGTGCATTATTTTTTTTAAGCACCTTAGTTTCAATCAATAATTTGATGTCTTCATCCAATGTTTCACTAGCACAGGTTTCATAGACAACTATTTCCTTAGTTTTACAATCTGCAAAAAAAAAAAAAAAAAAAAAAAATGCATTACATGTGTTTAAAGCTATATCACACTAACTCACAAATGTTTAGTAAAAGGTGAAGCAAATAAGGTGACTGAGGTTGTTCATGTTCATATAATCTCATATTCTCTCACACCTTAGTTTAATCTTCACTTTCCTCAATTTTTCATGCCTGACTTCCTCTTCTGCTAAATGCATAGTTTTTTTTTAAAAAAAGTAGAAAGAAAAAAAGGTAAAAAAAAAACAAAACTAAAAAACATTTAGGAACCATAATATGGCCCTTGGATGTGTTTGTTATTTTAATATACCAAGTCATTTTAAAACTAATACAAGAGACAGAAGATCATAATCTGCAAGTGAACAACCCCAAAAAAAAAAAGAACTTGCATGTAACTTTTTGTTAGAGACTGAAAAATTTTGCTATTTATAGAGAAAATCAGAAAGCACTCATCTTCACCAGCTACACAGCACAAACAATCTTGCATGTAGACCCCAATCAAACATTCATAATAGGAAAAATAATCAGGCATGAATAAAAAAGGTCAGACAGAACCATATGAAGAATTGTTTTTGACCATTGCACAAAAATTATTTTTCACAATAAAGTGATAAAGAAGGTAGAAATCTGCAGTAATCATACTCGCATCATGCAGCAGCTGTAAGAGAGCTTCACGTCTGATGTTTGCACATGGATAAAGAAGAGGTCTTGTGTCATTTGAGTTCCCTAAGGAAAAAAGGTATACATTTGATCAATTAAAACACCACAGAAAATGCTTATACTATAACATTGCGATGAATATTTTTTTTTCAGTGCAAATTGTACCTGCTTGATTTATAATGCTTTTCATGATACTCTCCAAAGTCTAAGTTAGAAAGTCATCACTTAGTTGCTTTTGAAAAGAAATAAACATGAAATATATGTGAATATGACACAGAAATAAACTACAAATTAAAAACTGAAGAAGGAAAACGAGAAGACAAAGCAAGTAAGAAAAAAAGAAAGACCAAAATGAAGAGATTATAAAGCAGATTATTAAGATAGACAGCATAAAAGGGGATGCACAGTCAAGAAAAAGACAGGCATAGATGCACCATGTCTTACCTGTGCTGATGATAAGTTCTGCAAGATTCTTGCCACTGCCTGCTTCAGCCCCTTCTGTCTTGAACCCTAGTGCCTGTGCTAATAAAACAAGTAGCTAATTTATAATATAAGAAGCCACACTTGATCTGAAGATGAGAAATTTTTAAATATTGCCACAAACATATTATTTAAGAAAAAACATCTTGCCAAAAAAGTGTGATCATTAAATGATGTGAATCACAGTTTACTGAAATCCTGGAGAACATCTCATAATATAAATGGTAGGTTTACAAACCCAAAAAGGAGAAGAAACAAGTGCTGTTTGAATGTATTTAATCAAACTGCTTAAGTTAAATTCACTGAATTATTTGAAAAAATAATAAATACAACTTGAGGTATATAAATAGAAGAAGAATGAGTAGGTGAGTAAGGGCAAGCTCTGTGGAAAACATAAATACTTGTAATATCTCTCACAACTTGCCTGCATCTGCAGTTGCATGTCCTACTACAAAACATCTAAGTAAGGACGGGTCAAAGACTGCTTCATCATCTGTAAGGAAATATACATTCTACATAAAAAACACATCTTTAAGGCGACATTACGACTGAGTTTTAGCCAATAGGATTGAAGATGGGAGGAAAATTGATGTTTTACGCCGAGCCAGCTACTAAGGCAGCCAGCCCTGTAAACATATATGTCACATACAGAGAAAGAACAGTGTGCCTGAGACGGGAGCTGAACCAAGGACAGCCAACCCTCACTGTGTTGGTTACAGGCACTAATAGGATTGACAAGTTAATGTCTTATCTAAAAGGAGTGATTGCATGGGAACATCTGACTGTTTGAAAATAAGGTAAGAGCATTCTCAGAGCATACAAACTATGCTTCACTTTGTAGGACTTTTTGTTTGAAAGAAACTTAAATATTGATAAAATGAAAGTCAAAAGATATTCTCCACATGAATATCAAAACATTAAAAATAAAAAACACAACCAGGACCGCTAATAAATAAAACTATATACATCTAATCACCAGATGCAGAAAGGGTTGTTTGATACAGACAGACCTGGCATGCATGAAATGGCCTTGGAAATTGCTTGAACTGCACGAGGACTTGTAAAAACGACGCCAGAGAGCCTTTCATAATGTTGCAATGCTGCACCTAGCTCTTTTTGATTGACAAACCTGAATGACAACACTGGAACAACTGTTGCATCAAAACCTGCCTCCTCAAGTATCTGTTGAACAAAATCAGAAACTGAGATTTCAAGTACTTGCACACTTACACAACTCTAAGCATCATCAATGACACAGGTTATGATTCAGCAGTGAAGCCAAAACACATACATTTATGTAAGGATCTTCTTCATCTTCTTTTGGAGCCTTCAGCAATAGTACACATGTTCTGTTACTTTGTTCTGCTCTTCCTCGATGACACCCTGCAAGACAACACACACACACACTGGGTCACCTCTGATTGTTACTGGAAACTCCCTACTGCCCACCTTGATTCCTCATGGAATGTGAAATGTTGTGGAAAGAAAGTGCTGGGTTTTGCCGGCTATATACACCGAGCTCTAGACATAGAGAGACATTTAAATTAACTGCCCATTCACCAGACTATTTCGACATTGCCTGCTCTCGTAACAAGAACATCTCATGGGTCATTATGTGTCAGACGACATAATCATTACTTAACTATTAATACAGTATAACGTTGGCCTGATTTTGTGTGTGTGTGTTTCGTCTAATATGTATACAGACAGTTTCTGACGATGGGAACGTTCTAAGTTGCCTGCATTAATAGTTAGTATATTGTTCAAAGAACAACTGATGATGGAATTCCACAGATTTCAACCCCTTAAATCATTTCCACACGATCGAAATGAAAAATGAGGTACAAAAATACCACATTCTGTCATTATTCTTTTTTCGGTTTGTCGATTGCTCCAGAGCTGATAGACGTAAAGCAGACAGCCAGGGGAGGTCACTTCATTGACACTAAAGCGGAAGCGAAAGAATTATCTTCCCCCACATGTTACAAGATGGAGCCGTTTAGTGAGATGGGACTAGACGACCGAATTTTGAAGGTTTCGTGTTCTCTTTTCTTGTCTATTTAATTTATTAACTAACAGTTGATTACCCGAAGGTGATGTAGGAGATTCGCATAACAATGATCACATGTTTTCTCACCTTCCACTTGACCAAGTTTTAAAGTTCAGCTCCACTTGGTAGATTGATAGTTTGTCTCGCCCTCTCACAACACACACGCACACAGAACGTCTGATGATCCATAATCTTTCATTCATAGGTAAATAGTGTGTGTGTGTGTGTGTGTGTGTGTGTGTGTAAGAGATAAGATATTATTTACCCCAGAGGACAGTTAGGTGCAGCATGGAAGCACAACAACAAAACAGCAATACTACAACTTATTCGTATCCACTTCACCATATAGACTTTCGTACAGGGATCATCATTCATTCGCACACAGAAGCGTTCAGAAGTGGCAGGGCCGAAACAACGAAGGATAGCTTCAGAGTTAAATTCAGTAGATGTTGAAGTGTTTGAAAAGAAGTCTCATTAAAGTTTTATTACTATCCAGCTCAGTACATCTTTATTATCATCTACTTTGTCCACAACAAAAATAGAAAATTTTTATTTATTGTTAGGAGCACTCATAAGTAATAAACTCAATAAAAATGTACACTATAAAACTGCTTTTTATAAACTTAAACATACTCAGAGAAATTAAAATTTATAGTAAGAGGTTTGGAAATTTAAATGTCTGGTACTAATAGCCCTTTTGTTTTACAGGCCATTGCTCAATTAGGATGGTCAGAACCTACACCTATTCAAGAAAAAGCAATCCCTTTAGCTTTAGAAGGAAAAGATGTTTTGGCAAGAGCCAGAACAGGATCTGGAAAAACAGCAGCCTATGTTATACCAGTTGTTCAAAAGCTGTTGGATTCAAAAGTTGTAAGTTTTTTTTTTCTGTATTACATTTATGTGTGATCTCTTAGCAGTGAAACTGTTTAGTGATGTGACATGTAGACTAACATCAGTGTGTAATGGCAATATAATTATAAATGGCTATGATCTTTTTTAGTAATGCACAAAGATTTAGAAATAGACTTCTGGGTGAAAGCTGAGTGCTGGAAACAGATTCCAAGTTTTCTAATTGATCGACACTCCCCTGCTCTACTATGTAATCTCAACTAGAGAGATTTACAAGTCATGACTCAGGCTTGTCTTCTTCCTTCATTATTCCGGGGCTGAGTAAATTTCCTACCTCATTCCTGCCAAAAATCTACTGGTGAACCAGGCTCACCAAATACTTTGTGTCACAGTTAACACTTTCCCATCTAATGTTCTCATCCAGTCAGCAATGCATTTAACATACACTTGCAGTCCATAAGTCATGAAGGGGTTAAATTAATCTGAAAAAACACGGAGGCCTAGACTGGTCCATGACACAATGATAAATCATGATGAGAGAGATGAGATGATGATGGCGTAGACCTGGAAAAGAACAGTAGAGAAATGAAGGAGAAGGAGCAAACATGGAACATCACCAAATACAATTTCACAGGAATGAAAGTCTTTCGTTGACACCTTATGCATTACTTAAATACAAAGAAAGTTAAATAAGTAATAACAAGTGTATTTGTATGGTTTATATTTATTTTACTTATTTGTATTCAGATTTACTTGAAAACATGGAAGGGTCTTCTGGTTGGCTGTTGGTTCATTGGTTGTCTTTTGTGCACATTGCATTCAGCTCGATTCCACATCAGGAAATGCATTTTCAATTTCCATTATTATTATTTTGATCACCAGTTTTATTATTTTTATTGGTAAATATTCAAATCAGTAAATATACATTGTGATATCTGAATGTTTGAACTTCATTTTATCTGTTTGTAGAATGCAGTACAGCAGGAAGTCAGGGTTGTAGTTTTGACTCCATCTAAAGAACTCTGTGCCCAGGCATACAAGAATATTCTGGTAATTTTTTTTATATATTTTTTTTTAAGCCAACTTGATTACTCATTTAACGCTTTACAGCTTAATATGTGTAGTCATAAATCCATGTCTGTTAGGTAAAGAAAGAAGAAACTCAAAACTGGAAAGAGATGACAAACCTTCTGAGAGTATAATTTTTATAAACAAAATTTGCTACACTGAATGTGGTATCAGATTCTCAATATCTAGCAGTTTAAGCATAATTGTTTGACCATTCATAATCTTTTTTATTATTTATTACCGAGTGAATCTAAGGTGTAAGCATGATAGTCATTAGTCTTCCGCCTATAATGTTAATAATGAAGTTTCTGTTTGTCCTACCCTCAGGAAGTAAGCAGTTGTTGCTCTAGAGAGATCAAGTGTGTGGATGTGTCACCTACAGCTTCTCTTGAGTCACAAAGGTAGCAAGTTACTTTTGAAGTAAACAGAAGTTACTGTTCAAATAATTCAAAAATTTTATTATTGTTACCGCAAACAATTTATGTCGAAAAAGAAAGCACATCTAACAGTAATCAAGATAAACATGCAGAATTTTTTTTGTTTTAAATTAGATTTATAGATTAATAATTATATTAATTTATTACATGTATTAGTATTAGAAGCAGGGTATGTTACTTAATCCCAAATTCTGAATTCATTGTGATTATTTTAAAAGAAACTTTTAGAACAAGTGATAATTGATGTTCTTGCACATTTGCTGTTAAGTGTTGTCTTTCATAATTTGGTGTGTTGTGAAAAATTATTTGGATAATATTTTTGGCCCAATATTTTAACGAAAAGATAAGTCAGAAACTTCTAAGGTACACACTGTACACAGGTGTTTCCTTTTTGTTGCTATTTTGTGCTTACATTTTGAAAACTTAAGCATGATTATTATAAATTGAATCAATTTAGCTTGGCTACTTATGAAATTTGCAGCAATGAATTATAGTTTTCACATTTTTCCAATGGTATCTGAATGACCAATTTGCAGACCTATGCTTGTGGAAAAGCCAGACATTGTAGTGGGGACACCAAGTCGCATCCTTGCCCATGTGTGTGCTAAAAATATGACACTACATGCTGTACAGATGGTTGTTGTAGATGAAGCAGACTTGGTGTTTTCTTTTGGTTATGAAAACGACATTAAGAAACTGATTGAGTGAGTAATTTCATTTGTAAATGCATGCTGAATAATTTGAGCATTATTCATTGCATTCCACATAGAAAAGCATGCAATGCATGTTAGCACTTGTTCCTTAAGGATCGAGTTGCTTGGCTGTTGGAATGACCATATCATATTTGCCAAGGCATCTAGCCTTTAATAATTTTTTGAGAAACTATGATTTAAAATTTTTAAAGAAATATTTTCTCCTTGAAAAGAAAGTTTATTTCATTTTTGTGCCTTGGCATTTGGCTTTAGTATTAGTTGTATTGAAGTTGCATTAACAAATTGAAAGCATTTATTACTAGATATTACTAGATTTCACCCAACTGTATTATCAGGATTTTTTTTTTTTATTAAACCAAAATATTTCTAGCTTCATTTCTGAATGTTGACTCTCTTGGTTTTTGGTGCTTCTTCTGTTAAAGAAGAAAAATGATTAGCACAAAAACATGTTCACGCTCTGAAAGAAAAGCTTCTTACTTTTATACTTTTTGTTGTTTTAACAGAGAATTGCCAAAGATCTATCAGGCATTCTTAATGAGTGCCACAATGAGTGAAGATGTCAAAGACTTAAAAAAGCTTGTGCTTCACAACCCTGTGAGTCTTGTTTGAGCCAGTTCATTTTTTTCAACATGTCTTTTAAAGGGATCACAAGATTTGTCAGGACCTTAACTTATTCAATATGCCTGTATCGACACAATTGAGTGCTATAGCTATGAAGACGTTCGTATTCCTGGGTGGGAACTGTATAGGAAGAGTTAACAGGAGGTCAAGAATAAAATGGAGGTGCATGCATTTATGAAGAATAGTTAAAATGTCATTCAAGAGCAGTTGAATAGAGTTTTTAAATACAGGAAACTGAAGTAAATATTTACTTATAAAACTAAATACTTATTAATTGAAAATAAAAAGACATTTGGGAGGAGTTTTCTGAAGAAAATCACAGATGGTTGGTGTAAATAGGTATCACATCTGTGGTGTTTGTATAACCCAAAATTAAAAAAAAAAAAACCTCTGTAAGGAAGAGATTTATAGTTTCAAACATAGAGCAAGTTCCAGTTGCTGCCCTGCTTTACAAACCTCTTTTTATTTTTACAGGTCATCCTAAAGCTAAAAGAATCACAACTGCCAGAGCAGAGCCAACTCACCCAGTATCATATTAAGTGAGATTGTTTTCTCATTATTTTGTTGGCTGTGGGTGTTCTCTTACAGAAGCTTTGTACTGCTATTTCTGGAAAAAGTGAACACAGTTTTGGGCTGGGTTTTTTAAAACTCGTTTGATGTTAATGCTTCTAATTCTGGTATTGTTTTAAATATTTTTTTACAAATAGTTTTTTAGAAGCAGCGAATCGTAAAAGTTATCTCACTTAGTAACAGTAAGATATGAAGTCTGGCTTTTCAACTCTATAAATGGTTCTGCTGGCCTAGTGTTACCCACACATACACTGGCTTTATATAATATATAAACACTAACAAAAAGAAAATTCAAAGTTATTCAACAGTGATTAACATATTTTACAGACATACATTGAGATTCATGAAAATCAAATTTTTTCCCTTAAAGATTAAAGTCCCCTCCATCAGGTTTGAAACTCCATGTGAAAACAGATACAACAGTCTTTCGCACATTTGCTGCCTCTCTTGAAATACAGCAAGTCTGACATACCAATATACAAAGAAACACAAATAATAAACAAAAAGCCTCCACAGACTGGGAATAGATTATGCTCTCCTCATAAGTCTGGTCAGGATTTTACAAGTCTAGTTAACAGCAAGGAAAAAATAATGAGTTTAACAGCTTCATTTTATTACATATTCATTATAGATTGCTCACCTTTTGTTTAATTTGCTTATTTATAGATGTGAACGGGAAGATAAGTTTGCAATTGTGGCAGCTTTGCTGAAACTAGGACTTATTCGGGGCAAATCCATCTTCTTTGTGAACTCTGTTGACAGTTGTTACAAGTAAGTGTTGCTTGTTGCAAGTATGCTTGTTGATATGATTTTCACTATGTCAGAGACCAAGGCTTTTCATTGATCTTTGCTCTGGAATCCCCTCTATTAAAAGTAATAGATAAATTGTTTTGATGCTTTTCCAGGACTGGTTATATGTGCATTGCCTGCTATATTATATTGATTCTGATAAGAAGGGCATTAATGTAATTATATATGCCTCTCATACATTTCAGCATAACATTTACTCATTCACAGTTATGCATCACATAGTTGGTGGCTAGAAATGCAGATTAGATAACACACATTACATTACTTACAGGACACACTTTACTTACTGTGAATTAAGAGTTCATATGAGCAGTTTTGGTTGCGTAAATGGTTTGGTAGGGATTGGTAAGATTCTTGGGGTTAGTTTGTCAGACTGCTGATTACTGCCTGAAACTTGATACATATTTTGTGACTGTCTGACAGATTGAAGCTCTTTCTCGAGCAGTTTGTCATTCCAGCATGTGTACTCAACTCAGAACTGCCAGTCCACTCTAGGTAGGCAAAACATTTTTCATGACGGATCTGTGGTGTGCTCATATTGGTCTTCGTTTCCCCTGCTTCTATCTGTTGACATCTAACCATTTATATGCTGTTTGAATGTAGTTTACATCAAGCTGTTGAAGGATGGCTGTGTGAATGAAAGGTTTTTCTAATTTGGTAAGTGTTGCTGCAATGTAAAAACATACTTTTTTTTTATACAGGTGTCATATTGTCAGTCAGTTCAACAAGGGACTCTATGACATTATCATTGCATCAGATGAATCTCTTTTGGAAAACCCAAAACAGAATCTCCAGTCTAAAGGGAAAAGGTGATTGATACGTTGAGAAAAAATGTCTATATAAATTATCATATATTTGTCCTGATGCAATGGTCAGTCCCAAGCTATCCACAAATTACAACACTTATTCTTCTGTTGGACCTATTTTTGCCAGATGGGAAAACACTTCATGCCCTGTTTGAAATGGTCAGCTAAATGTCTAGAGATCTCTGTAAGGATATTGCATATGTTTGCTACTTTCCCTGTCCTGGTTTGATATTAATAGCACTATTAAGGAGAAAATTTAACAAATAATATTTTAGGATGTAGCTGTGCAAGAAAAGAACAGAAAACTACAAAAGCAAAGTCATTTGAGAAAAGATCATTACTGTCACTGCCATAGAGGTTGCTGAAGAATGAAGTCAGGTACATTAGGATCATTTGTAGTCATCTGTCTTCTTTATGTAATGAGTTTGGAATTTATCTGAGTACCAGTTCATTCCTCCCCTCCTCCCTTCACCTTTGACTCTTAACAGTTGAACATGTCCAGTCAAAAACCTCATCTACTTAGTTTACACAGATACACTTATAACTTGTAAGCTTGTTAGCATGATACCAAACAATAGCCCAACTTTTTTTTCCCTTTTCTATTACATTGGCAGCACAAGAAAGAAGGACAGGGAGTATGGAGTATCCCGTGGAATTGATTTTCAGAATGTGTCCAATGTCATCAACTTTGAGTTTCCAAAGTCAGTAGATGCTTACATTCATCGTGTGGGCAGGTACGAAGGGAGAAATGGTGATCTTAGCAAGCAGATATAATTGTTGTCTGGTTGTTTGATTTCATTTGCGTTTTAAAAGAGAAAAAAGTGATTTAATGTGGACAATATGCAAGATAATGAAAAATACAGTTGTTTGGGATGGAGGAAACATATTGTTAACCTTTCATAAAGTAAGTGCATATGTGTTTTGAGCCTGTAGGTTTGCTTAAAGGTTTACCAGGGGGCACTTCACCTCTCTTTTAAGGGTAGAGCAGTTGCAGAAAACTGCAAATGGTTTCTTCCTCTTAACATAATATTCCAGCAATACAGGACTGAAGATTTTTATCTTTCAACTGAATGGAGACTGGTTCTGATTTTCGAAATGACTGTCTTGAAAGAAAATATGACTGCTCATTAAAATCAAATTACCCTCTTGCTTTAGAATCATGGTGAATTAATATTTTTCACTTATTGTCTGCCTTAAAAAGAGAATGCTAGATGATAGACTTGTATATAGAAATTTCTTGTAAATTTGCTATTTTATTAGTCATGCTTTTATAAGAGTGTGTTTATATTTGAGCACATATGTATTGTCATGTCCTATGTCAATAATGCAGAACAGCCAGGGGAGGAAAGCAAGGCACAGCTTTGTCTTTTGTGAGCATGAGTGAGGCAGACCTCTTTACTGCTGTGGAGGAGGCTCAGGCGACTGACCAAGGTGAGTGGAATGTTTACGACATGTGATACTGTGATGTTTTTGAAACCTGGTGTGAAGTACCTTCTGATGTATGTGTATCTGTAACCATTTAAGACTTCCAAGCAAAGTTTTTCAGATTTTGCCATAGATTCTATGAGAGGAAAAAGTTATGTCCATTCTGCTTATGTACTTTTATGTTCATATAATTTAATGTATTAATTGCATTCATTTATTTGCAGAATCAGAGAGTGTATTTAAGCCATTTCAGTTTAAGATGGCAGAAATCGAAGGTTTCAAATACAGGGCAAAGGTAAGCAAATCTGTTTAGCTCTATGACTTGTTAATCATATATGATAGCAAAGCAAGTCTGTGATTATTTTGGATGTGTATTTGTCCCTTGAATTTTTTTTTAAGTTTATCAATTCATAACATATTGCTTATATTTTTGTTACTTCTTTTATAAAGTGTTTTCCCATGCATTGTAATTTTTGCTGATTGTGGCTTGTCTGCAGTTGAGAATCCTTTAGCTGTATGTAATCAGAGCTTCTTGAACAAATATATCTTGAAATGAAATAAATTGATGTGCTTAAAGTTTAAGTTAAAAAAATATGCAGGATGCCATGCAAGCTGTGACAAGAACTGCCATACGGGAGGCTAGGTTGAAAGAAATCCGACAGGAGATCCTGGCATCAGAGAAACTCAAGGTTTGTTAACCCCCTTTTATTAAATTGTAGTTAACTAAATTTGGAGCTTAGTCTTATGTTCCTATGACTAGGGACATGCATTTTGTATCAAAGCTGCATGACACTTTCTTGTACCTTTTAGACAAGTTTAGATGCGGTATACTAGAAGAAAGTGATATAAAGCTTGTTTTGTTTATCATCCAAGCAGTTTATAAAAAGATTACTTTCTGCTCTTTATCTAATGTAACTTCTTATTCTCTGACATTTTAAGAGTAGTAAAACTTTTGTCTTCAAAACTGAGCATCCCATTTGAGCAGTTTATTTACTTTACAGACATACTTTGAAGAGAATCCACGTGACCTGCAAGTATTACGACACAACAAGCCTTTGTTGACAGTGAAGACACCATGTAGCTTAAAAAATGTTCCCGACTACCTTGGTAAAAACCTCTGTTATTTATGCTAGCAATGTGATCACTTGTTTTTTGGTCCTTTTTTATAATTCTTTTTATTTTGTGATGTTTGTCTTTTGTCTTTCAACAATTGAGAGTCAAACTTTCTTAACAAAGTCTGTTGAACAATCAAAGTAAACACCCAGTGCTCTGTTTCAATATGTTCAGTCCCCACGACATTGAAGGCAGTTGCTAGGCGACAGAAAAGGAACTTCAAAAAGCCAGATGGAGAAAAGGCAACAACCAGAGCTGAGGCCAAATTTCAGGTGAGAGGACATTTCTTTTGTGTGTGTGTGTTTTCAATTTGTATGTTCTTGAGTAGTATGCTGAAGATAATGAAACGTAAATTGTATTTTACACACAGAAGCATTTGCTGTCCTGATGTTATTTAGTAATGATGATTTAACCTATGGATATGTATGTAGGTTGTATTTTATTGCAAACCATCTTGCTCATTGCAAGAAATCCCAAGTAAAAAGGTAGATACTTCTGTTGAATCATCTAATATTTTTAATATGTAATTCTCCCCCTTGAACCACATAAGCAAAAAAAAAAAAACCCAAAAGCCAAAAAAAAATAAAACAGCAACAAAAATCTCTCCGTGCAGAGAAAGAAAACTGAATTTTTTCTTTCAAGTGCAGTTCTAAGTTTCACAGGAAAGAAAAAACAGAAATCAAAAGTTCACAACGAGTTAAATTCTTTGAAATTTGTCTTACTGCTACACAAAGTATCACCAGAAAGCACTCTTTTAATGTAGACCCTTTTAGAATGGAAAACTCACACCACACTGATACTTCAAGGGGGAAAACCTGATTTTTTTTCTACCTTAATTGAAAAGCTATGTGCCTCAACTCAGCAGTTTATTACCGTATAGAGAATGATTTAGAGATGGTGCTTATATCGTTATGCTGCATCTGCAACACTAAAATTGTGCATGCAAATGTTATTCTTCACTTGCTTTCTCTATATTATCCACAGTTGAAGCATTGGTGCACATGTTTGCTATGCATTAGATTGTGTTGGTGTTCTGGACATTACTTTGATTTGTCTTCCTGTCATCTGATGCCAGCCTGTCACTTCGTCTTGTTTCAGAAAAGGAAAGCAGATCCTCTCAAGAGCTTTGAGTTCTCAGGATTTTCCAAAAAGAAAAAAAAGTGATTTAATGCAGACTTCACTGATTGTGGTGTGTGAATAATGTAAAGATACAAGTCATGTTCAGCCTAACTGTTTATGTTCATTGCTGTTTATGAAAGTGGCACTCAAGAGTTCATTTTGAAAGCAGCACATGTTAAATGTTTTTCCTTTATTTAATGCTTGCTTGAGTCCATATTAATCATTCAAGTTTATAGCATGCAGACCAAATCTTTTAAATAAGCACATACATAATAAGAACTAACACATGCACTCACAGTTTTAATAAGTTGATTCAGATACATTTGCCTTCATGTTCCCATGGGTGTGTGCTCTGTAGTATATGACTTTTAAGCCAGTTGAATGCCCTTCATATCAATGCTAGGTTTTGGGGTTGTTTTTTTTTTTTAAAGCAGCTGTGATTACAATGAGTGTATTTTAGCTGACTTACGTTTTCTTCTGTTTTATTTCCCCAACTCCACTGTCTTGCTCCTCTCCTTATGATTTTTCCTCCTGGGATATGCGGAACTCGCATTGTCATTCGTTGACAGGGAGGGTCGGGGGTTAAATCATGTATTCCCTAATTAGGAGTAGACGAAAAATGAACCACATTCCACCAAAATAGTCGACCAGTCTTTCCTCCTGATGATAGAGAGTGAGGAAAATTGAGTTCAAAGCCAAAAATTTTGTAGGTTCCATTCTGTGTGGAACCAAAGATCGTAAAATGTAGAGATAGCTCATAATGCTCACTTCTGAAAAGTTTTGTGACTAGACCGTGCGTTCATATTATCAGGCTGTCCAAATATTTAATTTTCTTATGATCTTTTTAAAACTCGAGCAAAACATTACTGTTTTCAGCGTCTTGAAATGAGAAGAAGGCTGCAATAATAAAGTTTAATTAATAGGGACAATGGCTTTTATTACACAACATGGGGTGTATAAAATGACACCATTATTAGCGGAACCCCTACCAGTCACACTTTTTTGGTGGTGTTATGCCTGTATATGCGTTGTTCTTTGTCGATCAAGGAAACACAGAGGAGTTACAAGGGTTAAGAAGTCACAAGATTATTGGAGACTTTGGATAATGTACATACGCATTCTAGCGACAGAAGTAAGAAAATGTAATGACAATGAGAAGGACCAACTTTATTCGTCGGTAATTTGAACAAGGGAAGCTGCTCTAGTCACAAAAGTAAAAGTAAGTAAAGTTTGTTGAGGGGGAAGCGTTAAAAAAGTCAATGGTGAAAAATATGAGCAAATGAAAAGAAAAAGTTATAGGCAAGTGACATATAATATACATTATAAATAAAAAAATCTTACATCAAGGATATTAATGTAACCGCCATGTTGATGTGGATTCCCCTGATGCTGTTCGCTGCATGAAGCAAAACTGTCGGAGTGGACGCAAGTAAAAAGCATGAGCTGGCGAGACAGGGAAGTCGAAGAAATTAAGTAGCACTTTTTGCTCACACTTTATTTTTAAAGCCTGCCGTCGCATTTATTTTTTGCATCAGTTTCGCGAGGCTGTTAAAAACCTCACCTCGATCGTGGACAGGGTCTCGACAACAAAATAGGCGAATAGTAAAGTGTTACGACATCCTAGTGCGCAGAAAATTCCTCACCAATTCCAGGTTTTCTTTATTAACCCCTTAGAGTATTCAGTTTGGAGAAAGTCTCTTGACAGAGCACATACATCCAGACACAGACTTAACAAAGAGTGACGACTGTGCACAGGAATTAGTCTTGTGTTTCTCCCGGCAAGCTATCCAAGTTCCTCAGGGGCCCTTGTAACGACAGTAGATACTGATGGATAAGGCCGGCGGCTAGGCTTTGTTCCGCCCTAGATGAAAGACAAATACTCTGCCCTTTCCTCCCCTAAAAATGTGAACCATTTATCAACAGAAATATTGGAATGATTCACAGTTAGACTTAACAGATTACTAGGAACTATTGTTGTGGTCTGCCCACGAACTTGTATTACTGGACGGCTGCCCGACGATTTTTTCCAGTGTAGTACTAAAACGAGGCAGTTGTGTACAAAGCTTCCGGTTTATTCACATTTTAGATTAACTATTAAAGCGAGGCGTGTTTGTACAAAGCTTCCGGTTTAGTCACATTCTTTGTTTAGACTCGCCGAGACTAACAGCGGAGTAATATACAGAAGTAAACTGAATCACCCGTACGTACCCACATTGACATATAACAGACATACACAAAGTAATTACAGACACACCTTATGCGCGCTCATGGTCAGGAGAGGGTCACCATGAAGAAGTTCTGAAGACGTGTCCTAAGTTTAGACTTAAAAGACCAATCTGACAGATATCGGTAGATATAGGCGATATAAAATTAACCTAAAAGAACAGGTTTGAAACTAGTCTGTAATTGTTTAAACAGCTGTGATTCAAAGATGGTTTCTTTATAAGAGGAGGGGGACGACCGCCGGCCTGAACTTAAGAGGAAAATGTTCAGAAGTGAGTTTTAAGTTAAAACCGGCTTTTCCCTGCCTTTCCATCGCTACCCTTCACATCGATTTATCGCTACCTTCTCCCACTAAGCTATGCGTGGACACCTCAGCTCATCCTTTTAATCCTTCTTTCCTTTCTTCCTCATCTTACAGACGAACAACCGAGTAAGGCCTACCACGTCTTTCCTGCTTTAACATTGAAAAGTGGTTTTCTACAAGGACTTGCTACCACCAGAATTACAAGAATGACAGTAAAATTAAAGCTTTTTCGAGTATTTTCTGTCTTACAGCACATAGACCGCCCTCAGGGCCAAGCTGAAATTTTCAGGATCACGAGTCACAAGAGTAAGCGTGAAACTATGAGGCATCAAACCGCCATCCACAGTCAGTCACCGCTGGACACATCCCTGACAAGAGAACAGGTTCGTGACAGTGAATTAAATAAAGTTATCTGTCATTTGTCGAGAAAAAAAAATAGTCAGGCCCACCCTTGCTCTTCACCTCCATGATTGCTCCCAAGTCCTAGTTCGCCAAAAGATGATTATATATATATACATAAAGTCTTTGGTTTGCCTAATGTGGAACCATCCTCGCTAACTGCAGCCTCCAACCTTGCATGGCGGTGCTAGTTAGGTTCCCTGGGTGTCGCGGATGGCTTCTGACAGGACTGGGGGTCGGGGGGTTGTTTATAGCAGAAAGCAGCCTGGGGGCTCACAAGATGGCTGCCAGAGCCAAGACGTCTGCGGTGAACGCCAGTCTCAAGGCTTCGGAGTGGACAGTCCTTTAGCGAAGTCCTAGACTGATTGCCAGTGAAGGCCACTTCGCCGTCCCTTTGCCGGGCTTCTGGCAATCGGAGTGGTCTGTCTGGCAGACTCGGGGCCGGTCATGGCCGCGCGGTCAGTCCACATCACAGCTGCTTTATACAGAGTGTATTTCCTTTTAAAGTGGGACGGGGACAGATTTAAAGAGAGCGCTAAGCTTTGCTGAAAGCAATTGATTGTGCTTCATCTTGATATCGTGGAGTAGATATCAAAAGTTCACTTTTTTAAAACCCTCGTGAACTATAAAGACTGCACAGCCGGCACTGTTTTCAGAAATTCTTTTATGCTTGAGCCCGGTTCAATAAATTTTATCGAGAGATTTTTTTTTCTCCCGAGTAATTAGAGCCAAGATGGGCAAGGTTGATGTTACATAACATACTTTGCTCAGAATCGCCGGTGACTAGATGTTTTAGATGTAAACAATCCTTATCATCAAAACATATTGCAGCTGTCAACGGTCTAGGTTGGGGGAATCGGTTGTTATACTAAGCACGATTGTAAAAGCGATAATAAAATCTTGTTATCGTTAGCCTTCAAGACCTGCAGGCGCAGAAGATGTATTGAGTGCTAGGGGTGGATCCCACAATGCATCTGTAGCAGTCAGCTAACTATTTGTGTTTTAGGAATGGCTTAGTTGATTGCTGAGCTTTGGCCATAAAGTTAGCTGCTTGCGATGTATTGTGTAGCCGACCTCTAGTCAAGCAAACAAACTGCACACACAAGTGTATTGACTCCTTTAATCTCAATTTCAGGAAATGAAAATTGTAGGGGGTAGGCTATAGAGTTGGTGCATCATTTATCACATCAGATACTGTCTCACATCACATTGAGGTTGAAGAGTGCGGATGTTTTTATGTAGAAATATTTATGTATCTATGTTTACATGTATGTAAATGTAGAAGGATCTTGCAAAAATAAAAAGTGGCTTTTAAAGAGATTTAAACATTCAACAAAACGTAATTATAGATTATATTGGTTTTATGAAAGATGAGACATTTATCTTTGGTTAAATGTACTACCAGCGTAAGCGGGAGTCATTTAGTGTCTGCATGGAAACGATGGGCAAACTTGCTGGCATCATTTGATCAAAACAATCAACATCCATTTTTTAATGTTATGCCTGACGACCTCTTCAATAAATGTTTGCCCCGAGTGAACAATCGCGATTCAGGCGACAGTGCATCTAACCCGTATTCTCCGTGTTGGCCCATTTTGTCTCTTTTTTATAGAGTAGTCCCCTTTCTCGAAAGATTGTTTTTTTCTGTTGCCATCCTTTCTACTTTATTTTCCGCTAGTGTTGTTCACGAAGAAAGCTTGGATTACCACCGCCTTAGGCTCTTTGCCGCCTGTGGAAGTCTGCTCCCTCCAGCTCCAGGGATGGGTGGGGAGAAGGCCAAAGATCGAGCGAAGACTCCGCTTGTCCCGTGTTACATCCGCTGCTAGCCACCCCGGTTATGGCTAAGGTCAAATATCGCTCGTTTAGAGCAGGTCAGAGCAGGACCAGAGAATGTCGGACTCTATTCCCTATTCCCAATCCCCTCTTATTGGTTCGACCCATAGTCACAACCAAAACAGATATACAATTCAAAAGAAATTGGTCGGTTCCAAACGTTTTAGTCAGACCCACCATCAAGAGACTGTCCACATCAGAAAAAGATACATTTATTGATATATACATGTATATATAGATAATTA
The DNA here is from genome assembly GCF_003073045.1 of Pomacea canaliculata. Classification (NCBI taxonomy): domain Eukaryota; kingdom Metazoa; phylum Mollusca; class Gastropoda; order Architaenioglossa; family Ampullariidae; genus Pomacea; species Pomacea canaliculata. The sequence goes on along the minus strand of NC_037594.1, from coordinate 9,661,696 downwards.
TATATAATAGTAACAAAGCTTTCAGGCATTTAAACCCTGCTTTCAAGCTGTGATGTGTCTAGTTTTGAATCGCACATTATCAAGTTCAGCCATACACATGCCACAGTCTTCATTCTTTCCTTCTCTCTCTCTCACTCACACAGTATCCCTAGGGAAAGGTCTTTAGTCTAATCACAGGCGAGATCGAGTGTCTTCCTTCTTTTCTGTCGTTCATTTATTTTTCTTTGGCGTAGCTTTGTGAGAAGTAAGTGAACTATAAAGCCTGATTGTACTGGGTTCACGGAAAGGTCAGCACGAGAGCCACAAGTATAGATCAGTGCCTCCTGCACATTCACCCCGCTTCCCCAAGACCGCTTATCCTTGCTGTCCGTCAGACACGAGGGGGACATGGCGGCGTCCTTGTCTGACGTTAATGTTACGTTCCTTCCGTCACGACGAGGGCCGACCATTCCATGGCCAAGATGGTGGACGACTGGGTGGACGGACATGTTAGACACACACGCAGGATGGTGCTTTACATCCAGCCAGCAACTAAGGTTATATCACGGCAAGGCAGCCAGCCCTGTAAACAGATGCCATGTGCAGAAAAAGAATAGCGTGTCCGAGACGAGATCTGAACCGAGGACAGTCAACCCTGACTGTATTAGTGACAGGCGCTAACAACATAGGGAGAGATAGAGAGAGAGAGCCTAACAAAAATAAAAATAGAGCGAACAAAGGACAGCAGAAAGAAATATTGAATTCGTTCGACAGCTCTGCTCTTTTAACCATACTCTCGTGTAGTACATTGAGGTCCGAAGTTTCTCAATACCGTCAAAGACCTTAAGGGTTCAGGTCATTTTGTCCAATCTTCTTCGAACTTTGGGCAAGTTTTCAACTCCTCTTTCTGCTAATTATTCAACGAGGGCATCATCATTTCAGAGATGAACATAAAGTCAACGTTGTTGTATTTTTTTGATCCGAAACAATACTAGTTTATTGTCTTGGGTATAAATAATCACGGCCGTGGACCAGTGTGCGGCCATGAACCAGGGGCCAGCGAGGACTGTGGAACATTAACGAGGTTCTTGACGAAGACAGGACTGCTTGAGAGCCGTTGAAGACATAAAACCGTTTTCTGTGCGCCTTAATTCGGAGCAGCACGCAGACTTCACATTTACACAAATGGCCGGCGATGCTTTCTTTCTCAGTGCACTGCCTTCAAGGTGGCTTCATTCAGGATACACTGTTCTCAGCAATAAGCACGGACACTGTGATGATAACTTTTTTTGGGCTGTTGTTGTTAAAATCGAATACAACACTTCCATTGTTCTTCCGGTTCTGTTAGTTATTATTCCGGTCGGTTCATTCGGTTGGGGAACATATTCATTGTAATAAGGCGACTTTTTTTCTTTGAATGCAGAGGCCGTTAAGCAAGCAAAACGTCGTTTGTAAACAGAGAAAGGAAGCCTTAATGATGTTGACGACGAGAATGGTGGAGGAGAGGAGGATGAGGGGAGGTGTGTGTGTGGTGGGAGGGCATTATGGAGGCAAGAAAGAACGGACAGAGCTGGGGTAGGGGTGGAAGAGGGGGAGAGGTACATGCACGAGCACACATCGATGACGGAGGTAGTTGTGTAAATTGAGTTTATACTGTCCAGCGAAAGATTATAACAAGAGAAAAGGAACAAGGCCGAGAATAAACGAGCCGAATGTCTTCACGGCAAAGGAAGCACCGTGACAACAGTTTCTCCAATTGCCTCGCCGGGCTCCCGACGATCGATGAAACGAGAGCGAGGCATGAGAAAATTGAAGATGAAAGCTCAGAAAAGCATGCCTAATTGCTCCCTTAAAAAGGGGGAGGCATGCTATTAAGTATCCGAATCGCTTCTGCTGAGCTCTCTTGCGTGAAAGATAGCCAAGACCATCGGCGCAAATACCCAAGCCGGGATTTGAAACCTGTCCCCAGACACCCGTGTCCCCCTCGCACCCCGAGCAATGTAGCGCACTTGTTTGTAACCCAGGCTTGACGTGCGAGGGGTTGGTGTTCAAATCCCATCGCCCGGCGGGAGTTGATGTACTCAGGGTCAAAGGTCAGCTAGAGGCTGGTTCATCAAGCTTCGCTTTGTAACAGGCGAGGGCGCAGATCCCTCCCCACCTCTCCACACACAGAAACGGCAAACACGCTCGTTTTTCAGAAAACATATGCTATTTATTCTCTTATTACTGACTTTATAAATAAGTGATGCACGTCTCAGTTTGTTAACACTAGCTTCAGAGATGAGATGTTGTCACTTTGGCGAAGACATGGCGGTCTGAGAAAAATGACAGAATTAACTCGTTAAAGAATTGTGACCAGGTCTGCCCTCCTGTCCAAGCTGGGACGAACAAAGCCGCTTAGGGTTGCTGTGTCGACAACACAAGACCCGCTAATGTGGAAAATTGTTCTCTTGGGATGACCACCTACCACAAGCTGGCGCTGTTTAGTGTCTCCATCTTCCTGTGTTCTGCACTTAAATAAAGTTGGGTATTGAGCGAAAAAAAGGACGACATCTTTCTTGATGAAGGTTCCAAAGTCATGTCATCCTAGTTCCAAACGATATGGCAGGATGATAAACAAATCAATGAATTTTTTCTCACCCTCGCTTTCTCTCCCCCCCCCCCCCCCCCACCCTTCTACAATTTTTTTTTTTTTTTTTTGGTCTCATGCGATTTTGCATTTCATATGCTGTTTTTGATTTCATAGTTCGTGTGGAGAGCAGGGCCGTTGTCGTAAACGGGAGGATCCATTGGGCGGAAAATCTGTGCTCGCACAAACCATTCCTTCTGCTTCCCTACTGTTCTCGCCAATGATTTACGTTTCTTTCAACGGCTAGAAATGTCATAAAGGAGGAGGCAATAGTGACATCACACCCGTGATGAACGACAGGTCACTGTAACCTCAGTGGAGGATACTTGGCCTACATACGCGGATAGAGTCCAGAAAATATTATCTTACCTCGGGTGGGGGCGGGAACTTTTCACATGCAACTACGAGTTGGGAGTTGGAGTGGAAATGAAGGAACATTGGGCGGTCTTAGACCGAAGATCATTTTAATACTCGTGGAGCTTGTGATCAATATTCTAAGTGTAAGATGCTTGGTGATACATAGATGCAAAATAGAAAGTATGGAAAAAATAATTATAGAGCATTTCCCCGACATGAAGGAAATTCAATGAGTCTTACCAGAGACAAGGGGCAGGTAATGATGTATGACAGAGACGGGCATTACAATCAGGCTAAACATATAAACATACGTGCGCGCGCGCGCACACACACACACACACACACACACACATATGCATAACGAATAAAGGAGAACAGAAACAAGAAAACCTTTTAAAGGGAAAACTTTTTGGACGGGTTCCGTGTTACAGGCCATTATGTAAACTCCTTTGCTCCACGATTCAATCTCTATAATGTCTATAAATCTTTTATTATCTGACGGTAGACAAAACTTGTAAGCGAGTGATATCCATCTCTTATTTACTTGAAAGGTGGCCACGGAACAAGAACTGAAATCGGAGAACTAAATAAAACAGACGGGCCTGTCTTCATTTCCTCCTTTGGTACAAGATGTTACTTTCTTGCAGCTGCATCACGAGGACAGTGCAGCTGGCATGTCATAGTGGACCATTCAGTAGCAGTCAAATAAATTGCTGGTAAAATATGTGTAAACTACATATAGCCTCCACCTAGTCTTTAGTTTCTGAGGAGAACAGTTCGTGCACGGTCACCAACAGTCTAACCGTCTGGACCGCAAATAAACATTTATCTCTATAAAGCAAAGCATCGAAGTTTGAAAGTTGTACAGTCGGTTTTACTGGTTATGTTCCTTCTGTAATTCATGATCGGGCGAAGCTATGTGACAATAGATATTTTAACAAAGAGAAAATGGTATTCAGAGTCAGATACAAAAAACACACTTCATTTCTTTGTCTGTATCTGGCCTGGACCGTCTCGTCAACACTTGATTGCATGCATCTCCGATCAATCAAGAAAGCTTCTATTTCGCTGATTTTTTCAAGATATAAACCGTTTTTTATCTAAAGACATTTTGTTTCACCAATATTTGCTTCGCTGTATTTATAAGACGATTGGCATTAATATTTTTGTCCCAAGTTCCTCCCTGGACATACTTTCTAAATCGCAGCCAGTCGATTTCCTGGCCGGTTCATGTTGTCTAACCTTTAGGCAATGTCTGACAGGTGGAAACCAAGACTGGACCGCCACACTTAGTCTTGTCCCAGAGTAAATGAAGCCGCTGCCCGCCTCTCCTTGCTGTCCATGACTTCTAGCATCCATCACCACGCGGTGCTCAGAATGCACGCACGCGCGCTCCACCCACAAGATGGATGGGGAGACAGGGGCAGTCTCTGAGAAACAATGGTGGCTTCTCCACGAGTGCAGTGCACACATAGTTACACCCGAGGTCGTTGTGGTCAAGATGAGGAGACGGAGGACCACGACGGGCTTATTGCAGCAACAGAGCTGTCAAGTTTCTTTTCTGTCTGCCTGTCTGTTCGTCTGTCTGCCTATCTTTTCATTCTTTTCCGTTGCTCTTTACGAATAATTTATGTATGTGATGTAATATTACTATAAATATATTATTAAACAAATGTACGGTGTGTGTGTTAAAATTTCGACCAGGAGGTGGAGGATCACTCTGAGAAAATTGATAAATATAAAAATGAAAAAGAACAGAGGACAAATGAGTCCAGGAGAGAAAGAGGGAGAGGAATAGAAAGAAGAGAGAACGGGGAGGAGGGTATTAGAGGAGAAGGGGAAGTAAGATATAAGATTCCGCATCACATGAGTTATTTGCAGGTAAAAACAGTTTTCATAGCGAAACCGTCTTGCTCGTCATCCAGTTAGCCAAAATGAAAGAAAAATAAGAGGAAAGGCGGATGAGGTTGACAAAACAAGACATGAGGCTTATTATTATTTATTGTTTTGCAGTTTGTTGTAACTTTGATCCCGTAGCTTTTTTTCCTGAAATTAAAGATATTGACAGTTAAAGCTGAAATTTAATTTTTGAGGAATAAAGTGGACATCATTATTCTGGAACTTAGAAACCGAAAGTGTCCAGTCTCGACATCAACACTAACCAGGAACCTTATCCAAACTTAAAATTAATGATAACTGTCTCATAGCACCAAACCGCTATCCTCTTCCAAACTCAAAATTAATGGCATCTTCAGTATCATCTTATATCTTATGACAAAACCACTCATCCCTTTCTCCATCCACACTAGTGTTCTCTATCCCTTTCTCTCCTAACTGTGTCTACTTTCGAAGCTTTCAAATCCGGCATCAATGCACCCTTCATCAACAAGGATGAGTATCTGAAACTGAGGTTGAATGTTGTTTGCTAATAATATTTCGACATTTTATCATATAAACATATAATTATGTGGTCAGGTAAACTGCACACGGAGATGGGCGGACATCAATGCTTAGGGTGAAGGTCTCGTGCATCCATAAATCTCCGGGAAGGTCCATTAGCGTTCGAAAACCACTTCAGAAAAGGATTAAAAAAATATCTCAGTTAAAAAATTCTCAGCAGTGCTATTTTAACAAGCAGACATTCTGTTTTCGTTTAATTAGTCACTCATGTTAACAACTTGAGAAAAAACATGCATACAGATCAGTGGAGGAAAGCCCAGAAAATGTTTTTGTGATTTCGGATTTTACAACAGTTCAAATGCTGTTGGCTTGCAAAGTCTGTCTTATCCGACTTGAGATGCTGCACTGTTGTAATATGATATGTGGGGCTGCGAGACCATTAGGTGAACAACGAGCAGACCTTAACATCCTCGCCAAACACAAAATGCCTTCCGTCAAAATTCAGTAAACGTTTTCCGTGCTTCATAAACTTGCAAGAATTACATTTCCAAACTGTTTGAATCTCAACAGCTTCCGGATTTGGACATTTGCAATATTCCAGCAAAAGCGGGATAAAAAGAAGAAAAAAATAAAAAAACCTTCTACGGAATAAAAAAAAAAGAACAAATGCAGATTGAAAAAAATCGAATCACAAGTCTCCAAAGAGCATTTTAAATACATTTGAGTTCAAGCACTGACGCAATGGAAGATAAGAAAAAGAACCCTGTGTATTCACATTGGGTTTGGGTGGGTTGTTTTTTGTTTTTTTTTTTTTTTTTTTTCCTTTCAGTAAATGAAAACGAACCGTGTAGACTTCCTTAGTCTGCATTCCTCTGTGGTTCATTTCGCTAACTGCGAGTTAAAATTCATTTGTTTGGGAAGAGAGGCGTGTTAATTTGACTGAATTATTCCTGACAGTCGTGCGGCGCGTGCGGAGGAATGCTAAGCCTGCCGCCCATTGGCTGGAAACACGAGAGCCTTTTAAGCTGATGAGCGCGCGCCAGCACAGGTGCTAATTGTGTTATCACCGACACGGAATGGTGAGTCAGACAAAAGGCTCACGGGGTCAGCGAGGAAGTTGCACGTTTCAGGAGGGTCACTGACTCCTCGGCAAAGCCAGGAACATGTCTGTCTCCTACCCCGGGAGTGTGTGTGTTGGCGGCGCTGGACAAGAGCCAGTGTTTATCCCCGCAATAATCAGCCAGGAGCACCTTCTTCGTTTGGGAGGAGGGAGAGGAGGGGATGAAACTGGGGAAAGAGGAGCTGGAGGTCGTCTCTGAGCCTCGGGCTATGGTTCTGTTTTTTTGTTTTTTTTATTTATTGTTTTTTTTTTTTTTTTTTTTTTTTATTTTTTTTAGGAGGGAAGGAAGATGGAGGTCTTGAAAGAGTAGCGGCAACAGAAACCTGCAGCTTGCATGCAGCGCATGACGAATCATCTAAGAAACCCGAAGCCGAACGATCTTTTTAAACAACAAAATTAGTTTAGTTTTATCTTTTCATTTTTTTTTCCCCCTCCTCATCCTTGCATCTTATCGCAGCATTTTGTTTCCATCTTTAACTTCAGAAACCCTAGCTATGAAACAATTGTTCTCTATTTTCGTCTGTTTGGAATGAGGTTTGCTGTATTAAAAAGGAGGGGGAGTCAAATGTTGTCTGAGGCCAAAGAAAATAAAGAGTTGGAGGCGACCTGTCAAACAGAGTTTGCCGTTGGTCCATCACACTTTCATCGCAGACATGAGTGCGAGTCTGAGTGTGAGTGTGTGTTGGGGGGTCCGTACTCTGTGCTCACTCGTCTCAGGGAGAAAACTAAGCCATCATCTCAATAACTGCGATAGAGGTCTCCCAGGCTTACCTGATGTGGAGTTGAACAAACTTCAAAGAATTCAGAACCATGCTGTTCTGTGGCGGGCTCGCCAAGCTTCATGCACCAAGTTGACAATTTACAATACAGATTTCTGTGGCTTACAGGCTACCATAGAATAGCTCACAAAACTTGTTTACAGAGTCTACACTGCAGCACTAACCACTCATCTGCTTCATGGAATTATTTATCTCAGCCGTCTGTTGAGATGCGGTTCTGCTAGTTCTCCCTTTCCATCGCGACAAGGGACCTTTTGGATTCCCTACCAGTCCACCTAAGACATGTTCAGACACAAGGAACTTTATAAAAAATATCTTAAAGCTCATCTTTTCACAAATACTTAACAGATTGCGTGCACAGGCCTGTTTGTACATGCATGTGTCCGTGCTTTGAGAATAAGTTGCGGGGAAATAAAAACAATTATTGTTAAATTAAATTAACTATTCTGTCTTCCATCAAGCTTTATATTCATGTCCACTCCCGCGATAGTCCATACATATTCATTCACATCAAGCCAATAATTTTCAATACGGATAATCTCAACTTTAGTATTCACGGAGCCCACCATAGTTTATTACTGCTTAATATCAATTTTACTGCCATTTGCACTTTAAAAAATCTGTATTTGACTTAAAAATTATTGCCAATAATTTACCACTCTCTTTTCTTCTTCAATTTCATGCTGTGGACATTTTTTGTTTTGTTCTTGCCTTGTCGTGGATATTTCTGGAGACAGAAAGTGTTTTGATGAATCATGTTATAAAGGAAACAGTGTGTGGCAATGTGTGTGTGTGGCAGCTACTACATCCCGCATCCTGCTAGTAGTAATCTTTCTATTAAAATATGTTTTATGTGTTTGGAAAGAACTTTCAGTAAATACGGGAAGTGGCTCTGCGTGTCCCAGGCATTTTACACTGAGTTTTTACGGTGGAGGGACGTGGCCGGCCAGGGTTCAACAGGAGGGTAGGCCGGGAAACATCGGAAGTTCACGGCTGTATTTTAATGATCTCTCGCTTCACCCAAACGCCATTTTGAAAGGCTTTTACACAACATGAACAGCCTTTAATGGGTATTTAATACTACTGTGCTTTGAGACAGTCAAAGCTTTCTCATTGCCTATTCTTTCTAAAAGCAATGCCATCACCATCAATTGAAATTTCTGGACCTGAAGGCGCTAGGGTTTGAATCGGCTTTTACTCTGCCTTACCCCTCCGTCTTTGTTTGCCTTTCTCCCTCCTTCTTTCTGCTGTCGCCCCTTTTCTCCATTTCTTTTCCCCTCCTCCCTTTTTCATTTTATTTTCACCGATGTTTATGAGTTCTTTGTCTGTGATTATGAAAAGGACTCTTGTTTTTTTGTTGTAATAATTTCTCTCTCAATACATAAATATTTTTATTAGTCGACTATTTCAATGGAATCATCATGGATAGTACTGATGACTGCTTCAGCTTGTTCATCCGAAAGTCGGATATCATTTCCTTAGTGCTTGAGGCATTCAGGACAAGGAAGGGTTCATCACACTAAGTCAGGAAAAGCTCCACTGTGAACATGTTCACTAGAATACAAAATTTACGGCAAGGCAGTGTCATCAGCAAATTTTATAAGAAATAATGCTTCTACAATTGTTAGTATAAAGTATGAACAGCAGTGGAGACCAGCAGCAGCCTTGAGGGGAACCTGTACAGACGACAACAGGATCTGAGAGAAGACCGTTAACAGAAACTGTCTGTTGGCTGTTTCTGACAAAGTCCAGTCGTTATTACATGAACTTATGTTGTACAAACTGTCAGCTTATATGAGTTCGCTGAGTCAAACAAATGTATGTTGGTTTCCCCTTCCTCTGTCTCTATTTCTATCTGTGTGTGTGTGTGTGTGTGTTGGTGGGTCTGCCTGGGAGTAGACTACCCAAACCTCTTGGACTGCCTTAACCGTTCCAGCTGGAGGACACAGGACGGACGGAAAACAATTTCTGCCAGACATTATTAGCACCAGAACAAGAGCAGCTGACGGGAATTAGCCAAATGTGGATTTGCGTCCCTTACTCGAGGCCCTTGTCTTTCACCGTTGGGCTCCATTTACAACTTTAGGGTTCATTTGCAGATAATTGCGAGGGTTAACTAGTCTGGATATGTGGCTCTCTGGGTGGTTGTGTGCTTTCACCTTGATGTTCTCTGGTTATTTTCGTGCATCTTCTGGGGTTTCTGACAAAAGTAAACAGCTCCCACGCTGTTGGGGAATTTGTGAGCTGGCATTCGTGAACTCTTATCGCGTGTAAGCTTTGTGAATACTCTCTCCCCTCGTTCTCACCCGCGCTCGTTGTCGTGTGTACTTTAACAGTTTTTCTAAAAATGTTGTTTGCGTAGTTGTTGCCGCAGACTAGTCTGTTATTTTCCCGAAGTCTGATCAGCAGCAGCTGATATTTTGTTGTCCCCGCTCACATCCCAGTACTTGCGCTGCTTTGTAGCCATCATGTCATCCACCACCACCAGCAGCAGCAACATCCCCATATCTTTGAACAATCCAAACAACAGACTGGGATGACCTTTCTCTATCGCACGGCTTGCGTTTCAACATCGCAGAAGCCAGAGTTGTCTGATTTGTCGAGGGGCAGATAATTCTGGTGAATTATAGCTTGAAAGCTCCTTTGAGATCACCCATCGTCTGGGCCATTATGACAAATCGGGGGCCACCTGTGGCTCAGACACACAGAGAAGTGTTGTCACCAAACTTAATAGCCTTCTATATTCCAATATACTAAATCCTTTACAGCCAGCCGTTTTGTTATTTTTAACTGTCCTACCTTAGGTGTGATCGTGGCGATAATGATTTTAGTAGTATTTTGATGATGATGATGATGATGATGATGATGATGAGGAGGAGGAGATGATGAGGTGATGAAATTAGACCGGATGGCAGCAGTCTTCTTGATGATGTCTCTCCCCCCCCCATCCATTTCTTAAGTCCTCGTATGATCTCTGTTGACAGGTTATCCTCCTACTCTACACTCCTTCATGCACACAAAAATATTCAAATTAAGACCACCATCTTGGCCTTATTTTGGGGACTTTATTAAGACATATTTAAATATCCTAAAGTAAATTCTGGCATCGTTTAGGTAGCGGAAGTGGAAGAAGCAATGAAGTACTTGAGGTTGAGAACGCACTACATTCAATGTGTCCTCACATTCAGAAGCCATCCGCGTGTCCAGCCAGCGAATCAGAAAGGCTCTGGGTCTGCCTCGAAGTAGTTTGGCAAAAATCTGTGAATGAGTCAAAAGTTGTCATGAAGTTGACAAGAGGCCTAAACACACAGGGGATGTTTACAGAGGTTTATTAGCATCGGGATCATATCAAGTGTGATGCCATGTGTTACTGGAGACAATTATGACAAAGAATGAAATAAAGTTAGTTGCAGAACAGTGTGGACACGTCGGGTGTAATTGTTCTGAGGCTAAACCCCTACGGACCTTTTAGCTTTTATTTTCCACTTCTCGTGGAGCAGACATCGCTCCCTGATGGCGGTCCCCGCCAGACGACTTACGATGTTTCGCAAGGACACAAGTGATTGTAGGCGTCAACAGTTATATGTGGTATTCTCACAGTTGTGAACCCCAGCAGGGACACTGACATCGTGGAAGTCAACCATATTGATGTTGTCGCGGCCATTGTTAAATGTTCGTCTTGAGGACACGAGAGCGAGCGCTGTGGTGGTTGCTGTATTGCTCTGTGGAGGTCAGGAGGCGAGGAAATTTCCCAAGATGTCCATGTTGTGGTGGTTGTCTCGCCTCTGGTCGTAGGGAGCGTGACTAGATTTCACTAACTCGCAATGATGTTTCACTACAGAATCTGCCTCCTTCTGTCTTCCCTCTGTCTTCCACATATTTCTAACGCTGGTGTACTTAAGAAATTAAATTTCAATCTCATTAACCTAGGCTGAATATTAAAAAAAACAAATGAAACAAGTGCAGTTCACATTTTGGCAGGCGGGCCGGTCCAAAGACATCAACGGGCCGCACTTTGCGCATCCATGGTGTGGACTAATGTAGTTGTTTGTCTGGTGATGGAGAAGCTACAAGAGAACGTTTCACTGTGTCGTTAAGAAAAATGCTCCTTTGACATCTCTCACTTACAGGCTTCAGGGCCAGCACCCAGCCCCCATCCTCTGGAGTGGCCACACATCAGTGACATACTCACCTCTTCACTGTCAATTCCGACTTGCTTGCAGGCCCCAAGTGGCCCAGTAATCCAGCAATCTCAATGCACAATGTTTTTCTAGACCGTTTATGCTCCATAAATCCTCGGTGTCCAGCGGACTTCTGACACCTGGCCTCGAATGTCTGTAAATGGATTCAGGACAAGCGCGTTTACCTGCAACTCGCGGAATGCTATTCGACACCTAATCGCGTTTAGGGCCTGTCGGGATTCCGCATGCACTGAGCTCTAGTCGGTCTCCATTAGCTCAGTAAGGTGAAGGAAGGCTAACTACTTCCTATCGTCGCCTCATTCTTCATTTATATCCGAGGTGTCACCCTCTGAATTAAGAAGTTATTGTCTTAAGGTTTATCTATTTGACCCTACTGTAGCAAATAACTCAGAGTGTGAGGCAGTGATGTCTCACCTTGGGTTGAATGTGTGCTAACTAGCAGTAGGGGAAACAAAGAAAATAAGGAAACAAATAAAGAGGCTGGAGAAAAGATTAGTCAGAGAGCAGATGGGTTTGCGATTAGTCGAGTGCAAAAACGAGTTGTATCTTGTGACGATATTACATGTGCGAAAGTTTAAAAGGTTTATTAAATAAACGTGTGGGCAAGGCTAACTTCACCTTTCAACATTGATTGACCATCGTGTTTTATTTAGTAGTACAGTGACACTGTGACAACATAAAAGTAAAGAGATTTTATGGGGAGTCATCACTCAAAAGGTGAATACCTGTAGGGTAGGCGGGAAGTGCCCTGAATGAAAAGACAAATGAAGACCATTGAAAGTAAATATTTACAAATATAGCCTGTGTTCAGTCAAAGGTTGTATTAAATTCATTACATCAGTACAGAGTACAGGGATAACCTAGATAGATATTGCATTATTACTTGAGATAAAACATGGAAGAGTTCATGGCATTTACAAAAACGAAGAGGAACTCAAGCAATGAAGAACTGCCTTCTCAACTCTCATCCAGAGCGGATTCGCTGTCCTCACCGAGTTCCTTTGTCGGCGCTGATAATAAGCTGAAGCAACAAGCGATCAGACATTCTAATTAGAGGATAGATAGGCTTTTTAATTAGGTCATTCACCTAAAATCCTGATCTTAAATAAGTTACCAAGGACACAAAAAAACAATAGCTCGAAAACATGGATCACATACCGGTCATTTAGGAATTACAATGCATTTAAATTATTTTTTGTGTTTTTGTTGCCTAATAGCCTGACAATGCAAACAAAGTATTTTGATGTTAGAGCGTCAACGCCTCTTGTTGTTGTCATCATGTTAAAACCACTCTGGGACATAGGGAGGCGTAGGATAAAAGGGGATGGGATGGAGGAAAGCAGAGAGGAAAGCAGCAAGGGAGTGAATTGCGCTCTCGTAGTCTCATTTGTAAAGACGCATTTCAGCTTCACTACATGCGCCCCCAGCGCACAAAACTGAGGAACAAACACACACACTTGCTGGTCAGTTATGTTGTTCAGTACTTTAGAGCAGACAACTCCTCACTCTTCAGACCTTGAAGACCAAGTGCATTTGTCTGCCCCTGCCCGCATTCCGTGTACAAATATCTATCTATCAATATATGTATCAAACCTAGCAACTGGAAGAAGTGGCGTGCAAACCGTTTTCCAGACAAGTTGCGAAAAGATTTCTTCTAACAATTACCTCGGCAAGCGCAAAAAGAGGACAGGTATGTGACCGGGTACCTGCAAAAGTACTCGACAAGCAGGGTGGTATATACCTGGAAAAGTCTGAAGCACCTGGGCGTACAGGTGTGTGGCGAATCACTTGAATGAACAACAAAAAAAGGCCTAAAAGGTGTGCCGGTGACTGACTGGTACTAAGATAACCGTGAGATACAAGACCTCTACTGACAAGCCCGAGTGCTTGCCCCTGTTGTTCCGGTTTCTCTGTTCAGCTTTTTGTGGTGTCCGCCGACTCCACGTTGATAACCCTCTTCTCCTATTTCCTTTTTTTTCTCTCGGCAACAACAGCTACAACCCTTCAAACAGGTCTACTCTTTGTTCTTTGAATGAAAGCTAGAAAACATTGCCCAGTGAACGCGTGCTTGTTTTTGTTCTGCATCTGCGAACTTTTCGTGTTTAAGAAAAAAGAAAGATTAGGGGAAGAGAAGAGTTGGTTAAAAAAAAGTAAAGGCAAGTCTTATAACATCTTGAGTTCTAGTGGTAGAAGCCGAGGTGCTGGAACCCTAACTTATCTCAAGGCTAGCTTTTGTGAGGGTGGCACTCATTGACTCTCCCACGCTGCTCTCACATCCCAATCCTCTAGGACGATGTCGCCCTCCCACTAGACATCCGTCACCTCGGTGGTGTGGAGACGACACTCACAATTTTCGTACAATTGTTCATTATTCCCATCGCTACCTCACTCATTCATCTACACATCTCCCTAATCTATCGAAGCAACACAGGCATGCGCCGAGACAAAGTGCAGCGTCGAGGGCGCCATCTTGCCTCTTCTTGTTTCTCGAAGAATCTCACGGATGACGAGACTTCACGAGGTTGGCGTCGCTGCCTTCAGGGATCTTCTGCATCACCTCGCAGTTGCCGGGAGGTTTTAGAGGAGAGACACAATAATCCCATCCGCAAGATATTGCGCGGATAAGGCGGTCGTAAGCTGGACTGACCCGCGCCGTTCTCATGAACCCTTCTCCACGGGCACCACACTAATGATTATAACGTGGGAGCCCGGGCGGCTGTCACATCCCACCCACCTCCACCTCGTTCTGATTAACTGACATGTCCAGGGGGAGGAGAGGGGACAGGATGTGGTGGTCGAGATCCTCCTGCTCCACCTCCACCCCGACCACCAGCCACCTCCGATCTCAGCGACCTGGCAGCGTCCTCTCGAGGCTCAAGAACCTTGTTTTAGATGAAAATCATTCGGATCTCTGGCACGTTTGGGGCCTTTGTCGAGGTTTTAAAGGCTTTGCGCTTTCGTTCCACGATGTTTGCTTGGTGCTCGAGTGGGGGACAGTAAAGGATTTTAAACATTTAGCACCAGGGAGGAAGGGATGGTCGGTGAAAATAAAAAAAAAAAAAAAAAAAGTCGAAAAGCCGATACAGAGAAAGACGAATAAACAGAGGACTTGATGTGAAGGGGGAAGCGTGGAAGGGGAAAGGAAAGAAAGACTTTGGACAGGTATTAAGCGAGATGTGGTGCTGCGAGAATCTGTCATCCTCTAATCTGCTCTAATGATGGCCGACATGGAGCAGCCACTCATCCTTTCTTTCTACAGCGTGTGATGAATGATGGATGGAGGGACAGGAGTTGAGGAAAAGTTCAAGAGAGCTACAATCTTCAGATATAAACATCAGTTACTTCCCCCCGAGGCTATGTATTAACGACTCCTCATTCTCCCAAACAACATTCTACCTCTATCTTTCCTTTTTTGTTTGTCTGAGGGCTTTCAGCACATACCGATGATTTAATTTATTGCTGCTGCTGGTCTAGAGACATATATGATTATGAATGTTTCTAAGCTATTGCTGAGATTATAAGAGATTCCACAGTACACATTATTGAACAATATTTCAAGAAATTAGAGATCTCCTCTAAAAGGAAAAGTAAAGGTCGTCCTTTGATCTTTTCCGGTCTTTGTGGAATGAGGTGTTAAGAGAACTTTTCAACATCACCAAGTTTCTTTATTACACGAGAATAACAGAGTGAGTTAACGAACTAACGATTTCTTTCTCAATTTAATTACTGCAGTGGATTAGTCTTGGCTCGTCTGTCAGCCATGAATCTCTCAAACAAGGAAGTTATAGGTAACAATGTCGTTTTTGTGGCATTCCCCGAGTTAAGTTTATCACAGGTAAACCCGTTTAATTTTTTTCCTTTTTGCACTCAAAGGGATGTCAGTAAACATGTACAATTGAGCCAAGTCAATATTTTATTTTTCTTCTTTTTTTTTTTGTCTTTGAGGAAAATTATTTTAGGCGAGGTTTTGTCCACACCTTTATTTTAGTTCATCGTTAAACGCACTGTGTTCTGTATTTTCTAAATTTCTCGTTCAGTGAACTTTGCGAGCACAGGCTATAATTCTCCGCCAGGAGGCAGGTGAATAACACAAGAAAAAGAAATAGCTTGTTACCTGCTGCTCGCATGGCCTTCATTAAGATAAAAATCAAAGGCTTCACGTGTGAAAAACATGGTGTTGCTTCTGAACAGAGAAAGGTGTCTAGACAATCGGTCCTTGGCATTGGTTGCATGTGAGGTCTGTAAAATAAGTCTAAACTCGCAGTTCTCAAGTGGCAAGTCGACTTTGTTAAGTTCGGTCTAAACAGTCGACTTGCCACTTGAGGTTGTTGACTTACGACTCATTTTCAGAACCTGACATGCACACTAGTCAACCATTGTATTTGTGAGTTAGACTGAAAGACTTGGGGACTTAAAGTCCGACTTAGGACCTCCATGCAATCCACCCCGATAGTACTCGAATCGGACCTAACATAACAGATTATGTCACTGGAAAAACTGACTTCCTGAAATATAAGAAATTAGTGCAGTGCTTACCACCTTCCTTCACTACTCATTTTCAATACTGCACTATTGAAAACATGGTCATTACTACAAATATTCATTTGTAAGCTGAGAATGCATTTGTCAAAGTTAAAGTTACAATCGGAGTGAAGCACTTTAATAATTCGCTCCCTTGCTTTCGAGGGTGGATCTCTACCTCCTTGCCTCTCAGGTTACCCTTAGGGATTTTTGTGAATGATGCATACAATGAAACACATTAAGGATTCAGTAAACAACAACAAAAAAAAAGCAACGTGTTTGCTTGAGGACGGGGATAACAGCAAAACACGAGGGTGGGGAAACCCATTAATGTTTTTATTTCATGATTCTGCTGCACTGAGTTCCATGTTTTTGCGTCGATATTTAGCTGAAAATTAATACCAAAAAGTCTGAGTGCATAACACCGTGAAATAACAAAAACAAACTTCTGTGTAAACATGTATTCATTGTGCAAATGAGCGTAGAAGAGAAAGTACTCATGAAAACCATACGACCTTACATCATCTGCTTTGCTTGGGTCATACTCTAACTCTAACTCTAACTCTAAACCTCAATCCTAAAACTAAATTCTAAATAATGTGATGTGATTCACAAGGCTATAACAATCGATCAGAAAAATAGAACCTAAAATATTCCTATTATTCGACTCATTAAAGACAGTTCATTAACGGTACACCGCTGCATGCCCCATTCCCTTATGTTAAATATGGACTTGGTCTGATTGAATAGCTTCTGTCATGTCGCTCATCGCTGCCCTGCACACCTGTCTCCATGGATGAGACTGAAAAATGTGTGGAAAGCGCGGATAATATCATAAAACGTGTTCCAGAAGTTTATTTACACACAAAATAATTTCCTTTGTTCTACACACCTCATCATTCTGGTTCTTAGCAACTGTCAAATCAAAGATTCCGCACACAGTAGTTGGAAAAATGCAGATATTCCTTTTATCAATCCGTTTTTCTATTAGAAAATCCACTTTTCTCGTAACCATTTATTTTGTCCATCTTACAAACGTTGTTGACATAAGGGACATAAATGCGTCGGCCTATTCTCGCAAGGGAGATAATAACCCTTACTCAAAGTTATTCCTCGTGTTTGACAAAGTCTTGTAGACGTAGTGGCACCTGCAATAACTTGTGTCTAGATAACAAGCCTCGTGTCACACAGCCAAGGCTATTTCACTTCTGCTTACCTTTGTTTTCTTGTTTTCCCCTTTCCCCCAATTTTTGTTCACCCTTTGACGGAGGAGAGAGGTGCTGCGGGCAGTGCGAGGCCGGGTTTACAATCTCTTGCCTCTCAGGCCTGGGTCATGAATATTAATGAGACCGATCCAAAGGCAGCCACCGTGGGGTCGTGTTTTTTCGCGCTTGGGCTAGCTGTCAAGAGAAAGTGCGCTTAAGTATTGATGACGAAAGCAGAGCGAGGGAACAGAACGTGGTCACCGAGGTCGTGGTGGAGGCAAGCCGTGCCTCTGACCGTGCGTGCGGCACGACACGCCTTTCATCAACTGATGACGCGCGGCTTGAAATATGGCTGCCATTCCGAGCGAGAGGGTGTGGTGGTGGTGATGGTGGTAGTGTGGTCGTCGTGGTGGTGGTGGTGGGAGACTACTCTTCCGGAAGAGCAACCTTTGCACGGCTGGTGCTGTGACCCGCAAGTCAGCCTTTCTTCTGAAACGGGTAGATGTTTTCGGTGGCGTCGGTGTTCTTCCGGTGGCGCTGCTGTTTTTTCAATAATATCAACAGACCCGAACACGCTGCTATGACGTGGAAGGGAAAGTGGTATGACGGGCTACCTTCGTCACTGAACGCTACTCGCGACAGGGGGCTTCGCATAACACACTTCTTATTGGTCACAGCTTCTCGCCCTCTGTGATGCGACTTAATTGTGGACAATCAATAGAGAAAAATCAACATGGAGCAGGTGAAGTTTTCTTTCTTCAAGGTCTTTCTGGCAAGTTTTTTTTTTTTTTTCAAATCAATGGAAAATCTTTTCTTGGATCGCTCGGCACAAAATAATGATTGATTGATTAGCACACGATTATATGAGAGATTTAAAAAAGCAGACTTATTATTCCACGTCTATATCTGACAGGTCAGTAGACTTTCCCTTTGATGTTTGCCTTCAGAATCGTGAAAGTCTATTTTGTATCGACTGATACATTTTCTTACAAGCCTATCTTGAGACAAGCCTTGAAACACTACGAGAATCGAACTCGTGCGTCTTAACATCAGCGCTCTTCACGCAGGCGCTAATAATAGCATCGACCATTACGTCATCACCTCAGAGCCAGGGGGGCGCTGTTGTGCCAAGGGAATGAGGGGAGGGAATGTGGTTGAGGGGCAGAAAACATTTTGTCCACGAGTTCTCGCTAGAGTTTAATTAAACAACTCCAGCAGGTCCAGCTGCTGCATTATGGCGGCTTCGGCGCCGACGTGTGAACCGTTGAATGTGAATGACGCAGTTCGCCGTCGGCCCCTGACGTCACGTGATGGTTTAAGCGCGGCTTTATTTTAGCGACATCTGCCGGTAGATATCTCGCTGGTGTCGCCGCCTGCCTGGCATGATTGCCCCGTATTTATCGTCAGGTTCATCGACTGTAATTTGAGAACACCTTTTTTTTTAAAAGTAACCAGCAGGGATGAAGACGACCGATACATGTTTGTTTTTTCAGAATGGTTGCTTCATTTTTCTGAAATAAATGTTTTGGAAACTAGTATTCACGTATCCGCCAGTCAAGTAGCTTCTACCATGGGTCAGGTGTCGAAAACATGAGTTGCTAAAACATACGTGTAGGATTGGTGTATAACATGCTTTGTAAAGATCGAATCCCCCAACTCCGGGTATTACTTAGCCATACGTACATTATCTACCTGTTGTCAACCTCCCCTCCCCTACCCACATACACACTAAACTAGGTTGGTATCTGGAATCATTAGTTCAGTTTGGAGGGTTAAACTAGGTCGCTGTCAAGTCCCTCGCGCAACCCGTGCACACCCGTAAACGCTTGATACCATCGATACCCGGTGACTGGCATCCGGAAATAGAGGCAAACTGATTCTAGCCCAGAGCCATTGATCTGAACATCAAACAGTTTCCCAGACACGGACAGTGAGGGAGGAAAGTACAAACAGTTCCTGTCCTTCCCCTCTCCTCCCTGAACTGTTTCTCTTTCTTTCTTCTCAATTCTCGCAGCTAGCAAGGCGCTGGAGCATCCTCCAGACAGGCTGGAGACTGAGGGGAGGCCATGCCGAGTGTCAATAATTATTGTTCTGTCATTACTTGGGGTTGTCAGCTGCTCGACTAGCTTGTGATAGGATGAAGAACACACAGAGACAGAGTTGTAGTGGGCTTTGCACATGAAGGTCCACATAAAGAAAATAAAATTTAGATGGAGGGTGAGATTCAATTAACGGAAATTTTTTTAAAAATAGTAAGTGTAATTAGCACTTTATGATTATAAATGTATATAGAGAGAAAGTAAAGGTGAACAAGTGCAAGTGTTTCTTAAACAACACTTCCCCATCATTACATTAAAAACAAGAAGAAAGAGATAGAAAGGACAGCAGCAACAGATGTAGCAACATGCAACATCTAACACTTCGTGAAAAACTTTTTTTCACCTGCACCATGAAAATGACTGGTGGCCACCAGAAGGACATTTTAGCACAGAGCGCTATGTTCTTAATGTCTTTTTATTTCATTTCTGCCTTCTTTCCGCCAAGTGATCGACAAGAAAGGCTGAATGCTGAAAATATTTATAGATATAGAGCGCGCAGATAAGAAGTACAGACCTCGAGCTGTAATTAGTTCCAGCAGGTTGTCTCTCCTTCGATTATTCCCTGAAGGATTATCGACACCTAGCCGTGGATTTTCTTTCTCTGTCTTTCTTTTATTTTCTTTTTAACAAACACAATCGAACTTTGAAACAAGCGAAAATGAAGTTTTGAGAGAAAGAAAGAAAGAAAATGAGTTTATGTAAGCAATTGGGGAAATATTTATTTCAGTTTATTTTAATAATACAGGTAGAATAACACATAACATATTTTAAAAATAATTATTTACAGCCTTAATTATGTACCTTTATTTATTTCTTTAAACCTGACAACATTAAAAAATTGTAAAACAAAAATTATCGTACATCCTACGTGTCAGCCGACGGTGAAACAGGAAAAAAAATCGGCAGCTCGCATACTCTTATATCCCTGCGCCTTGTCTCCATCCCCTACTTCTTCTTTCTATCACAACTCACAGACATCTGATGAGTGACTTCAAGATGTATAATATTACAGCTCAGTACATAAATCTTCATAAACACCTGTAACAATACAGCTTTGCAAGGAAGTGTCCGAGCAGACAACTACAAAGTAAAATCAAGGTGAGGTTGGCATGTGGTTCCATCCATCCTCCGCGTTCGACCCGACCAGCCCTTCCCCAGCCCCTCCACTTCCACCTCAAAGGCGCCCTCTGATGATGGGGCTTTCCTGTAGTACATGTCCTGAGAAACTACCGTGGTGAAGTCAACCTACAAGGAAAAGGTGTCCTGCAAATGTCATTACATGAAAAGGATATTATCCCCTAACATAAAATTCATCACTGAAAAAAGAACCCCTTATGGTAGAACCGTGGGTGGGGGAAAGGGAAGAAAAAATGATTTTGACCACTACAACAAAAATCCCGAAAAAAAATGACCCGTATTCTTATCTGTTAGCCCACATCCCCTCCTATGGCATCCCCACCCCTTGCTTCTTGGCTATAAAATATTTATGTCTCCGCTTCTCTTGTCTGTTGCACCTTCATTCCACTGTCCTGCGGGCAGGGTTATCTTCAGGCATTTGGCATATTGCAGTTTTATGAATATTCATGACACCTTTCGTGCAGAGAGTTGGAATTTCCTTGTGGCGGCAGGAGAAGGACGATGCGGCCTGTGTTTAAACCCGACAAGTGATGGCGGCGTTACGACCCTACACCACCCGCGGCCATGCCACCCCACACACATAATTACTTCATGTCAGCACCTTCACACCCGCCATACCCACCAACAACAACCCACAACTGAGAATGTCGGGTACAAGGGGGTGGGCAGAGTCTGAAGTGCAAAGAATGGGTACAGCTCTGTGGCAGGGTGGTTGGTGGGGGTGGACAAGGAGCAAAGCGCAGGAGGAGAGAAGCGGGTGTCTGTAGAGTTAATGAAGCGGACGAAGCTGCCCAACATGGCAGAGGAGGTTATCTACGATCGCCGGCTGTCATTGAAGTGAGCCCATGAAACCATCTGATAAGGTGCTGAGCATTAAGATTTGCATATCTTTTTCTGACAGTTGTAGTGTCGCTTTTTTGTGACCGAGAGAATTAGAATATTCTAGAATGGAACTGGGACGGGAGTGAATGTGAGGGGTGGGGACCGTGGGGTGGGATAGGGTGAGAGGAATGAATGGGGTGGAGGTTGAATTTGAACGTATCGATCATGATGTTAGAGCTGTGTGAAGAAATACTCGGTAATACTAGGATATTGAGTTTAGATATTTACCTTTTCTGAAAAGTTATGGATCCCGTGTGTGTGTGTGTGTGCGCGCGCGTGTGTGTTATTGATTCCTAGACATGACTAAAAATAAATGTGATGTCAATGAATATTTTTCGCGGTTTCAATAATTTAATGTTCATAAATCATTCCTGTTATTCTAAAGTTTCGAACTGTGTGTATAATGTTTTCTAGAATGTAAACTCACTTTTCATGTATTTAATTAAAAAAAGACAGGCAAATTATATTTTCAAAACATTTTGATCAAGTCTCTACCTGCAAGAGAAATAAATACAAATAAAATGCTGGGTAAGGGATACAGGAGAAATTCTAACATTAAGTAAGGACAGAATAATCGGGTGAGGCGATTTGGCGCTAAACAAGCAAGAAGCCATCGAATATGTTTGAATACATCAGAAAACAGGCGCCATCAGGCATCATCAAAACCTATTTTTCAGTGTGGAGAAGCAGAAGAGGTTTGCATTCAGAGTTATTCACCATGACAAATGTTTGTAAGCCTCGTCACTTTAAAGTTTTGTGTGAACACACACACACACACTCATACACGCACACGCACGCACTCATACACGTACACATGCACGCACACATACACACTCTCTAGAAAAACAGAGAAACATGCAGTTAAAAAAAAGGAAGAAATAATATTAACACAAATATGCAGTTTATTCAATATATAGCACAGAATCTCTCTCACATGAGAACATGCTCTAAGCGCTTGCTACAAAAATTAAATTAATGTGTTGTGCATGAAGGAACAAAAAAATGGATAACGATGAGGATGAAGTACAAAAGACAGAGATAACACAGAGGTAACAGGCAGTAAATAGCTAAAAATAATTGCACACACATAAACTTTCTCTCTTTCTCTCTCTTGTGCACGCACACACATCACAACCACCTACAAACACACTCAGCTATAAGATGTTTTTGATTGAAAACTACATTTTGTTAGCTTCCCGATTCGCGTTCTAAATAGCAAGAAAGATTGACAGAAAATTGCGAGGAACGATCACTTCCTGGTCTGTTACCACAGCCACGCAGATAGCAGAAACAGTTTTTTTAATGCGTTGGCGTCAATAAGTCATTTCCTCTCTCTCCTCTCCTCCTCCTCCACTCTTTTTTTTTTCAGTCTAGGAGAACAGAAAGATGAAGGGGAGGATAGTGATGTTGTGGGATAAATCCTGCCAAGAGTTGTAGCTTGCGCCTGGCAGGCTAGGTTAAAATATTATCTAGCTACAATATGTATTACACACTAATATCGATCCCAACCAACCTTCCCGGCTGTCACAGCGAGAAGAAAATTCCCGAGTGCTTAAAAAGAGATTTCCATATACACCCGCGGCGCCTCCTGGGACTTCCTGGTGGAGCTGAGTGCAGGAACAGATGTGACAGTCTGCACCTTGTCTTTCCCCGCACACACACACACAGACAAACAGACAGACAGACAGACGGACATACAGATAGACAGGCGGACGGACGGACGGACAGGAAACACACACACACAGACACAAACAGAGAAATCAATCAATGGCTGGCTAGGTGCGTCAATAAGTGTTCTGATGATCGGACGGTGCGTGGATAGATAATTAAATAGATAATGTGGTGACGTAAGTAGGTGATTCAACAGTAGAGTATACTGAGTCTGGACATCGCACGAAGACAAGTTGCTTTTCCTCGAGTTCCCATTTTGCCAGTCAAACGACTAACTCTCGCTTCCTAACTGCCATCTCAGATGTCATAATTTTAGCATAAATTAACTGAAATAAGTTTCTTGTTTTACAGTTCTGTGTCGTGCGACAATGCTGGTGTTATCGCCGACTGAGCTTTGAAGCAAGCGAACAGACTAATCCCTTAACAAAGCCATCATGTCCTCTGAATTCTTCATACCAACCCACTCTCAAGCCCTTTGTCTTCATATGACAGCACAAGGCTTTATATTTATTTGATTTGCATGGTTTACTGCAAAGCCCGGGTCCAAGTTTCATTGAATATTTCAAATTCTGGACATCAAAGGGTGGAGGATGTGAAAGGTATATTGCTGCGAGAGTCTGTGGAGCATAAACAACGGGCAGTTTCTCGAGTTTCATTATGCAAACGAGACTTTGGCGTGCTGTCAGTGCAAGCAGGACATGACATACGTCACACGACGGTGGCCCGGGGGGCAATTTCTCTGTCCACGTGGACCGGCCTCACAACGAATCCTTATTAACCCAATCAGCCATGAAAGATTATTTACAGGCTATATCAACACAATGGCGGGCCTTTAACGGAGCTCTTCAATAAATCATGCTCTCAATGTCGGAAATAACGCCAACCAGTCGAATAATATTGATATTTTGCAGTCAGCAACTATGTAAATCAGGAAAAATGAAATATATTTCAACATCAATGTAAATATTGTGCAGCACCTGGATTATGAGACAGGGCTGGAGGTTAAATACAAAGCAGAATTACATCATGCACTGTAGAAGTGCTGGCAATGTAACGGGGGTCATGCTGGGAATGGTTTTTCAGCAATGCCGGGAAGAAACACAACAATAGAAATTAGAGACTAGAATGCTAGAAACCTTGGAACAGCCTGAAAGAAAAAAGGAAGAAGTGGCACAAGAAATGATGAAGCATTGTCTGGAATGCGCCATAATAAAGTCAAAGGCAGTGAAGAAGAGCGTAGAAAGAAAGAGAAACAATCAGACAACTTAAGTGCGCGCCCACACACGTGCAAACACGCACGCGCTCACATACAACTGGCACCCATTCAAAAAAAAAAAAAAAGAAAGCAAAGTGGAGGGACTAAGGAATAAGATACATGATAGATAAATATATTTATAGCCAACAGAAATGTGTACAGACATGTTTACCTACACGCAAGTGTTTACAACTGAACTACCTATAATAGAAAGGTGAACTGTAGGTAACTGGTTCTTAAAGGTCTACAGGAGTACACATTTTGTTTTATAATGATGTAGTAAAAGTTTCACAAATCTAGGTGAACACCTCTCCTGTTCGTGAGATGTACTCCAACAAACATCAACATTCACAGACAGAGGCCAACAACACGAACACCAGGATGGTCCATGTCTATGTTATGAAGGTCTTAGCCAATAGAAAAGCTAGAACCATACATTAATTAGGCTTATATGTGTACAGACATGATGCTACCAATTTTATTTGTTTCTGAGTACGGTGATTTGGTGATTTTCACCAGTCTCGAGGATTGAAGGGAAGTGGGGAATCCACCCAGACTGGAGAAATGTACAATGCCCTAACCCAGTCAAGCAAAACAATATTTTTCATCCCACTAGACCTTTAACATAAATCCACCTGAACGATGTCTACATATACAGGCTCATCCGATAGTTAGCAGACCCAAATTTAATTTTCAGGTCTTGGTTTCCCCCCTTGAGAGGTCGCCTCGCCGCCGTGAGGGTCATTTGCGAGGAGCAGGACGCAAAGCGATTGGATCGCAGGTTCTCACGCGCTGCGTTCATCACCTCGACGGGTGGAATCTGCGAAACCTCATTGAACCTGTCACTGGAACCGGGCGCCTGTCCGAGTGCCAAGCCCCGGGCGATGGGAGGGTCGGGGAGGAAAGGACCGGTGCCTTTTCAAGCGAGTCGCTAATTGCCTGCCGGTTACAAGCTCTAAATACTCGTACCCAGCATGCACTGGTCAGGCGCCGGGACCATCTTGGCAGTTAAGCACCTCGGCGTCCAGGGTATAAAGAAGAACCGCTTTCCCCACAAGGGACCCACGAACAAATGGCGGGCAATAAAGGGGTTTAAAGGTCAGGCTGAGAACGAGGCCACTGGGTCTAGTCTAGACAGTTAAAGAAGTTATCTTTTATCATTATTGTGAATTTTTTTCCCCGTTTTTTTTTCTTGTTCCCTCGTGCATTACTGTAAGGCTTCCTTCCAATCATTTTAAAGAAATTATTGTTCGTTTTTTTATTTTTGTTACTGCTGCCACAAACTCCATTTTAGAGTTTGCTTCTTTTTTCGGACTGTACTTGTATTTCTTCTTTTTATTGATTGCATTGTGTTTTATTGAACTTTTCTCCACTTTAGCATTACATTTTTTTTACCCTTTTTTTTTTCGTTTTAGATTCGAATGTTTGACATATTTGGTTAATATATAGGTTTTTTTTCCTTTTCCTGACTTCCCACCATTGAATTCTCAGCTTCTATTCTATTTCATTTTTATTGTTTGCTGTCTCTACAATACCATGGGTAATTATTGTATGCTGTCTCTGTGTTTAAATTCATCATACCGAGCTGTTTGTTCATTCATCTACCTAATTTCTTTCTTTCTTCTTTCTTTTTTGTCTTTTATGCTTTGTTCATGATGAATATCTTCTTCTTGTCTCCTAACTGGGATACTTTCATTTCCTTGTCATTTATTTTATTTCCCAATACCACATTAAAGACCTCTTTAATTTTTAGCTTTAATTTCCTTTTTCTTGCCTCTTCCCCGGTCACTCGCCTTTCAGTATCATCCTCCCCTCTCACCAAATCGCCCATTAATCAACACACGGTCCGTTCTTCCCTTGCCTTAATTTTTGTAATTCATTCTGCTTCGACTTTAAAATCTCTTGGAATCGATATATTTTTCCGGTCTGCTTTATACATTTTTTAAACTATTTCTAGTATTTGGTTTTGTGTTTCGTGAAGATTCCGTCTTGTCTGATTCAATTCAATTCATTTCACTTCTTGTAGTAAGCTGCCAAGACACAACAACGTTGAGATGCAATATTGTGCAGAACAATAACAATGTAAAATAATGTTTATCAATGTAAAATGTAACACAGCTCGATGTATGTGGAGAGGACAAATCAGAGAAGGAAAAAGAAAGAAAAACATCTCCATCCAAATCACATTGCTTTATTTCATGGGCCAAGAAGTGGGGAAAAGGAGATGCTACCCGTAAAACGCCCACAGGTCTCCTAAAGGGAAAAAGCACGGTGTGATCTAAAGAGAAAATCGCGAGCTTTTTCTCAAGGATTGGAGTTGAGAGAAAGACGAGGGTTAACACCATGCGGTGGAAATGGAGAGGACCGCGCAAAAGGCGAGGCCTGGAAGAGGATAAAGAGAGATGTCTAGGGGCCGAAGAAGAAAGAAATGACAAAGAATTTAGATCAAGAAAAAAAAGGGGTGACGCAAGTGGGTCCAAAAATAAAAGCAGGAGAAGATGACAAAGCTGGAATGCGCCAACTGGACAACCGCCTAGGAATGGAGAAGAAAGAACATCAGTCAGGAAGTTCGCATGAACCTGCTTTGCACGACCATGGCCAGGTCTGCTTGAAGCCACCCAGCGGCCATATTGGAACTCCCAAAGGGATGCTTTAGTCTGCAGCTGCTGTTTAATGACTACCTACAGAGACTATAATGTGTCAGGTAACCGAGACAGCAGGTACACACACCATCAGTGAACACTGTGTAAAGTTGCTAATTAATCCACAATGCTTATTCTCTTTACCTTCATTTCGAATGGCTGTAGGTACAAGGTATCTCGTATACTTTAAAAAAAAAGTAAACCCTAAACCCGATCCTGGCATATTTTAGAAAGCTTGATGACAAAGATGGCGTTGTTAACACTTTGACCCTTTCCAAAATACATCAAGCTGAAAGTCATCTGTCAAACCATCCGTGTTTCCAACAAGTGACCGTGCATGAACAAGAAACTGTGGCTTTGAACCGATGTGAACCGGAAGCTGCGATCACCCAGTCCTTTCCGTGCTAGTAACAATCTCACCGGACCCTTGTTTATCCGACTATTCCTGCCCTACATCATGTAATCTTGTTTTCTCATTTCCCAGCGGTGGGTAGTCAGGTGACAACAACGCGTAAATCAAAGGACCTCTACCTGACTGCTTGAATAATTGATCTTCCCGATGAAAACCTTAAACAAAGCCGAGCTGTCGGGTTTTTGAAGCGACTATATTGGAAAACGATATACCTCAACAGCCACGTGATTATCTGCATAAACGAAGCTTCCAGACTAAAGAGAAACTTTTTTAAAAAAAAGTTCAAGGTTGGGTGTGGCATATGAAACTTTCACATTTGCAAAGTGTGTGGGTGGAAGTCGTCTCTAGTGCAATGTTTTAAAGGTGGAGGGAGTGTAATGGGTTCAGTTTGTAAAATATTTTCTGGTTTCGAGATTCTAAATGCACTTAATGGATAAAGACTGATCATTCATTGTGTACCGATCTCTTTTTCCACCGAGGTCCTGTTCACGATGTTGCCGACATGGTCCTTTCTGGGTCCCGGTCACAGCGAAGTATGGATGGAGAATTAGATGTGAGCGAACCCTTTAAATACCATAAAATTTACAAGAAAATAAAATATCTCTGGACTCAAGTTTAAATTATACCCACCAGGTAGTATTCACAAATTATCTCCGTTCATTACTTCCGGGAGGGTATGTGAACAAAGAATATACCATCCCCAAGTGGGGGAAATCCCACAATTTACATTTAGTGACCTCCAGTGCAGTTTTTGTCATCGTTTACACACTTCCCGTTCGTGCACGAGTCCCTCACTAATTACACAGCCCATTCTTTCACTAAAAGGCCAGAGAAGCTCGTAAAATGGTGATGGCGAAACAGGCATCTCTATAAAACCTCGTGACGACTGCGCTGAGCAGAGCTTCTGGAGAAGAGTGAGTTCTGCTCAGGCTTAATGGCCCTCTCTCCGCCAGGCAATCGAATCAAAGGGATCGCCATCTCTTTGTTTTAGAGACGATATATGGCACTTGCGATCTCATTCTTTCCCTTATTAATGCAGCTTAAGCTTTTCTTTTTTTTTTTTTTTTTTTGAGCTTTTATCGACGAGGGTCTATTCTTTGAAGTTCAAGTTATCTTTTCGTGCATAAACGTTAATCATTGCTCACATGAAATGGAAGGCACACTGCATTAAAAAAAAAAAAACCATTTATAATACACTTGAACTGATATGACATACATTATATATATTATAGGAGACGTGTGATAGATAGATGGATAGATAGAAGACTGTTGTTTTTCTCTACTGTTGTGTAACAGACTCACGAAAGGAAATACGTGGACAAAAATCAGAAGGAGGTTTATGTGGAAGCAGACTCCATGGAAACACCCGAAAGGGAACGCATGGCAGCCGGAACGAACGAATCCTTTCCAGCTGTGAGGAATAAAAATGAAGAAGTGAGTGAAAAGAGTGCTGAGTAATTCTTCATGACTGAAATGAATAAGTGAGCTGGTGAGAGTCAAAGCCAATCATTCACTCGGACGGACGAGGGTCCATTACCACCAAACCCCACCCGATGCTTCGTTGGCGGAAAAGAGAAGTTCAAGCCTGACGATGACCTGCCAAATGGATGTATTCACACATTTCTGATGGAGATGTAGAGCTGGCATAAAACATACTCAAGAGATGCTCTTGTGACAAGAACTGCGGCTATAAATTGTGTCTGGAACAGAAGATTGGGAGAAGATACAAAAGTCTTTTGTTTCATTTACCCACACAACACCTCTCTTCTTTGTTTTCTGCCAGTCTCTAAATGTATTTTCCAGCTGTGTTTGTCAGTTGAGACATCTTCTGTGTCTGCTTTCTTCTTTTAAAAAAAAAAATAATGTTCTCTCTCACTCACTCAATCTTTCTCTCTCTTATCTTTAACCTCGATTTTTTTTTATTTTTTTTTTTTTTGTGCTTCTTTCTCTACGAGTTAAAAGTCTCAAGTGTGTGAAGGAGAGGGAAATAGAGAGGAATGAGAGAGATTGTATCCGCGCATTTATGTGCAATTCATTATCACAATGATTTCACTGGACACTTTCTCTGCCGCCATTGTACTCGGGGTATCACGCCAAGCCTCGTTCTGAAAGAGTCATTTACTCACAATTAGCTTTTAACTTGTCTGTCATCCTGCTCACCTACTTCCTCATTAGTCAATGCTCCTTAAATGTTTAATCATTTCTCCCCACGTCTGCCGCTCACAGACAAGTGCTTTGGCGGCTTTGGTCTTCATTCACTTGCCGCCATCATCACTTCATCTGCATCTCTATTCTCATTTCTCTCACACTTCCGTTTTCCTCCCCTTACCTGCAGCTTCCGCACCAGATGACAACTTCTACTTTGTCGTTAATTACGTACTTCCCTTCATTAAATCGCTTTTAATGTTAGTTTCGCGAGGGATTATTTTTACATCTCAGTAATTCCTTGAAGAAAGAAAATTCTTTCAGATTGGATATAGGTGTTTGAGAAACAAGGTTGTGGGTGTTGAGAGGTACGGTGCTTATACTAAATTCATCTAACTACTGATCGTTGCACATGGTGTGTTTGTGTTTGTGCGTGTGTTCTCTATTTCCTGACACCAAGCGTTGTCACAACAACATAAACAAGAGTGTGAAGAACATCTGCCTCATTCACCATCAAACAACCGGGGCATGGTCTCCTGCTCTTACTCTGAACATAAACCCACTCATGTGCATCCTTCATCACTGGCTTGTGAGTGGCCGGAGTATAGTCTCTTTGATGACACCCGGTCAGAATCAGCCTGAAAACTATGGATACAAGAAATCAGAATTCCCTTTTTGCTGCGGAGCTGTTAATCTAAGAGGCCTGTTTCCCTCCTATGAGAAAATGATTCCACTTTTCCTTCTTGAGACTAAACTGAAAGCTGGCCTTCAGGCACAATTTATTGAATTTCTTGGAACAGGAGAGGGAACCTGCGCCAAATATCGAAGAGGTGGTTCTATAAATAGCATGGTCAATATGGAGGCGGTGGTGAGTGTAAGAGTCTATTGCCGGCGATATGCGGAGACCATGAGACCTCCAGCACCCAGAACCTTCCACACACTCTGGGAGTCTTCAAGCCCTGCTTGGGTCCGCTGTTGGAAATTATTAGTGCAGCAAAAAGCCGTAGATCGAAAGATGCAGGGGCAGGAGGGCCCGAAGGGAAGTTTGGGTAGGGGAGATAACCAGAAAAATTAGAGCAGGTTTGAATGGACGTCCATGCCCTGCGACTACTAGGTTTCTTGTGATGAAAAAAATCTTTAAAATATTGGTACTTCTCCTACAGTGTGAAAACGTGTGAAGTTTTTAAGGACAGCTTTTGCTGCAAACGAATTTGTCCATACCAACAGAAAGAAATCGTGTGTTTGTGTTTCTTTATTTAATTTTAAAAGTTTTACACATTCGATATTTTTTGCGAACGTTTGACAATAAATGATGTTTTAGTGGCATTTTATGTATCCCTTAAAGACTAAATAAGTTAATTACTTTAAATAAATTATTACTATGAACTATATGTTTAGTCGTCTTAAAAAACCAGAAAGGTTTCTGGACAAGATGAAGCCTGGCAAGGCATTTAATTTCTGCAGAATTTTTTCTGAAAAAGAACTGTTCGGAGATTTCAATAAAGGCCACACTCTTAAACTGGATTGCCGGTTTATTCTTTACACACACAAAAATAATTTTAAGACTTCGGTGAACTGCTTGGCGAGATTCTTTGTTCTCACTGTGATTTATATCTGAGTGTCAGGTAGAAGTCAGGTCAACCATTCCTTACACTGCTGTTACCATGTCATGGCTTTTAATTTCTATTTAGATGGCGAGTTTATTAGCATAGCCATCGTATTATTAAGTGATCCCTCATCCGTTTTCTTTGTCATTTTTCTTCCTATTCCATTCATTCGTTCATTAATTCGATCTTTCTTCTTTGTCTTTTTTTCTCCAACAGGCCATCCATCCTGTAATTCTGCTTGTTGTGCCACAAATCAAAGAGGAAAGCGGCATATAATGTGGGCACGCAAGGATGAAGATGACAGGGATGCTGGCCTCATCATCCAGCCAAACATCAGTGGATGGTCACCATGCCTGGGCCTTCAGCTACAGACGTAATCAACGAGGCCCGTGATTTGTGGACTAATTTCTCGCATGCCGAGACTTATCACCAGTCATCTGGACAGCAGACGGCGGCCATAAATACCTTCATTAAAACATCCTGCAGCTATCTTTTCTCGTCATCTCGTCCTTGCGGGGATCCTACTTCCGCCGGAAACAATCTGCCTGATTGGACCGACGTCACACGTGGCCTTGAACTTGACAGTTAAAAAGAAAATTTCAGGTCAGTAAAGAAACCCAGGATCCTTAATTAACCCTTCATTCCTAAATCTTGCCATAAATGTAGATTGTGAGAACTGGGACTGATTATCAGTGCGTATAAAGTAGATATAGAAACATCCTTCCCTCCTACACTTCCACTCGGGCGCTGAGGAGACGACAGAATCTTTCGCACAAATGTCAGGAACAATTAAGATGCTTCCAGCAGGAAATGTCTTTTTTATAATTAGCATGTTCTTAAAGATATGAGTTCTCAGTATACAGGGCGTAGGAAGTGCCTAAAGGATATACATATACTGAAAGTGTATGTGAGAGAGAGATGAACCCAGTCATAGGTATACGTGGCTGTGTGACGCTTGTTTTCGTGTTGTTGTCACACTTGTTGTTTGTTGTTTCTACTCCTGTTTGCTTGAACCTTGTGTCGATTGTATGGGAAGGTGAGCTCGGACTTATTTCAGCTCGTCCTTGAGATACGTTCTGCTAATTTCAACTTTCCAGAGCTTTCGATGGACCTCCGGTATCGACTGACAGTGCGTTTATCATCACATATTATGCGCATATCCTTCTCCCTGCTCAGAAGTGTTGTTTGTTTATCAGGTCGAAATACATTTTGTCGCGGAGTCCTTGAACAGTCAGCACGAGGATAAACAGTCTTTTTTTGTCAAAAAACAAACCTTCACGAAAACAATTTCTGTCTGTCTGTCTGTCTGCCTGTTTGTCTGTCTGTTTCCTTTCCTGTCTGACGAATTGTTCGCTCGCTTCAATGACAGGAGAAGCAGCGCGTCCTGTGTCTTACTGTAAAGTTATCAATTATGCGTTCACCGTCCTTTCTTTTTGTCTGCACCTTCCTTTCTTATCCACTTTGCTGATTCCATATTTCCTTTTTTTCTATATCCCCGAGACGCCAATGACAAGGAAGTAAAAAAAGCGAGAAGAAAAAGAAAGAAGGATATATATATATGGAGGACATAAGGAGGACATGGAATGAATGTTCCGCCTGTCTGTGTATGGACGACATTATCTTCTTTCCTGCATTAAGTTTGCAGAGGACGAGATGTATTTTTATGCATTGAACTGACACAGGAAAGAAGATGAATTTTTGTGCATTACGTCGACTTAGAAAGTTATTTTTGTGTAAGAAGTTGATACAGGGCGACAATGTATTCTTTAGCGTTAGGTTGACTGACGGAAAGATGAATTTTGTTTGCAATAAGTTGACACAAGGAGAGAGGAAATAAAAGTTGTCTACGCAAATGTTTCCAGATAATCAAGTCTTCTTACCAAGAATCCTCTCGGTCCCCAGAGGCCATGTTCACGACCCAGCGCGAGGGCGCTTAGCTAGTCCTCCCTAGTGTAGGGACATGTCATGCATCTGGCCCCAGGATGCTGATTATTTTCAGCGCAGCTTGGTCCTTCTGCTGGATATTACCGGCGAGGTCATGGATCAATGGGGTCGAAGACCAGCACCTGGTGTCTGTGAACGTCAGCACCGGCACAGCATGGGGCCAAAGGTCAGGTCACGCGATGGCACTTAATTCTTGCTGCAGCAGACACGTCATAGGAACTTTCTGGGTTTGGAAGATGCTAGCCTCAGGCTAACGGCCAGCAGAGCGATCATCACTTTTAGCTGAGTAGCTTTTAATAATAACTAACCGACATTTTGATAGCACCGCAGTTCCTTTCTTTCTTCTTTCTGTCTTCTTTCTTTCTTTCTTTCTTTCTTTCTTTCTTTCTTTCTTTCTTTTTGTCTTTTGCCCTGCTTTCTTTCTTTCTTTCTACTTCCAGTTCCCGATTAAATTTGTGTAAGGTATTTTTTGACAGGAGTCGTTCGTAGCGATTTCGCATGTAAACATCAACGAGTAAACATCAAGAGAAACCGCGACTAAAAATATCAACATCGACTTCTCTCGCCAATAAGTCGAATGGAAATTTTATCCGGATGAACAGCTTCCTGCAGGTTTTCAGCTGTATTTTCAAGTGACTACAGACATCAGGCACATGGCATGGAGAGTGTAGAAGGCCTCTCCTGTGCCGTCTAATTACTACCACCACCACAGTCTCCTGGCGCCTGGCTGTCAGTGCGCATGTCTGGTCCCAGAAGCAATTATCACACAAGGTCCCTGGTGGGTCTCCTCCGTAGTGTTCACCTGTGTACTTAACCTCGCTGGCCTCGTCGTGTTTACTTTTGAATCTCTGCAGGAAGGTGCAGATGACCTGAAAGACTAGAGTGGGATAGTGTTTTCTTATTTTTAAAACTTACTACATAAATTATGATTGTTGTGCCGGTGCCTACAACTTACACAGTGCAATCCTAATGTTTTCAATCCTTCCTACACCTCAGTATTAGGTAACAGGAAGCTGAGAACAATTAGTTTAACGTTTGATGGTTGGCTCGGACAATCGATGAACTCATTAAAAGTTATTTCAGGTTTACTACTTATAGAAGAAAATATAGCTTTCAAAAGTGTTTTTGATGTTATGTAAGACAGTTACAACGGGTCTTTGAGATGCTGCTTCACGATGTGTAAAAATGATGAAAAAAATCCCAACTCAACCTTATCCTGCATCCTGTTCTCCTCATTAGAGGCAGGTGTCCCTGCGATTTAGATGTCGGTGCAATATTATTGTCAGAATGAATGAACGACAGACTGTGAGAAATTAGTGATGTCGATCACAACCAGAAATCCGCAAGAGCACAAAGCAGCAGCTGGGGTGCTAACAGGCTAACCCTGACCCCACTCTGACCTCTCTCTGACCTCTCTGCTGAAGCTGAAAGGGAAGAGTTGACTTAAAAATTGTGCATCCTGGCGTTATCTGACATTTCTGTCGATCGTAGGTGGCCTTGACAACTTAGTGATATGATTCACTCAGAGCCATGTACGGGAGGCAGATGCAGGATGATGAAAGCTGCTGGTGGTCCTAGAACGACTTTCAAAAGAAAAACAACAACAATTCACTCAGTATGTTGGCATCCGTTCAATAGTCTCATCGACCCAATCAGCAACTGTCTCAGAAACCAACGATGGCGTGGACATTCTCTCTAAAGCACGCCAGCAATTGCTTCCCCTTGTTGACATAAGGGAATATCGAGATGTTATTCAGCTTCTGAATGCGGTTTTGCTAGATAGGATGCCCACCCATCTTGCTCTCCCTAAGGAAATGAGCAACACACGTGACCGAGGGAGGCCCCTGTACTAACCCTTACAATTCAAGAGATGTTGAAATCTTGATATGATGGAGAAACCTCTTTCTGTTCACAAGAAAAAAATATCACACCTAGATCAAGCTTCTTTAACATGAAACTTTAAAAGAGGAAAGAAAAATAATTTTTTGGAAAGAAAATCGTCTGCTTTAGGGGCCAAGTCATTGCCCGTGATTCTAGGGCGGAGAGTAAACTTCCTAGTTCCCAATAATCAGGTAACACACAGACATTCAGGGGCTTCTCCCTGCACACGTAGGACGATTACTTGAACAAAGAATTGAACAGAGCTGGAAGGTCAGCTTAGACCTCACTTCATTTTTGTATGGGGTCAGAGAGAGAGAGAGAGAGTGAAGGAGAGACGCACAAGAGTACAGAGAGAGAGGTGCAAGAAAACTGAGAGAGAAAGAAAGTTGTATTTGGATTGATGGAAGTGCAGAAGGAACAGGTACAGCAATGTGACTGGAGCAGCTGACAGGTCTCTTCATCACGCTGTGTCGTCTGCTGGGCACAGTAGGGGGACCTGGCCAGGGACATCGAGAGAAACTTCCAGCAAACACATCATCTTGTCACATGTCCTAACCTTACTTCCTGCTCAGCACATTGAAGACGATGTGGATTCATTGGATATACTTCATCCCCACCAAGGAGAAAATGACGAAGCTGATTTCTATATCGCAATTAGAGAAAAAAAAATTTAAAAGTGGTTCACAGTCTACCCATTAGTTTCAGATCCGTGTTGTATCATTATACTCGGAGTAGGACTCCTAGGGTAACTATTTAACTCGTCGTTGCCAAGCGTTTTATGAACTAGTTCTTGATAGCTTCTATAATTTGAGTAATCTCTTCTACAAAACAAACAAACAAATCCCGTTAGATACTCATGACCAATAAACTTTAAGACTTCCATCAAATACTTAACATCTATTTGGATGTGGAGACTCAAAGCAATCCTCACAGCTGTCTGTCAAAATACATAAAGTGTAATAATAATTAAGATTGATTTTCTTTCCGTTCTTTTCGTTCCTAACTATGCTTTTTTGTCTTTTTTAAATTAAATGACTGCTAACAGGTTTCTTTTAACCACTGATTTTTTTGACAGTGCGTTTAGCCAGATGACAACAGGCTTCCCCCAGAAAATTCAAAAATGGAAATGAACGAATGGAATAACTAAGGTAAAGGTTCCAAAGCCTAGTGAGGGACGCAGGGCAACGGTCCATCGTGTCTAATTCTCGTT